>NC_054549.1:38509762-38627262 GCF_017654505.1 Polyodon spathula | reverse complement strand
TGCGTGTGTCAGTGTGTGCATGTAATTCAGTCTCATTACGCGAAAGCACTCACAGACTCAGTCTAATCACAGAATGCTCTTCACTAATGACAGGTGTTGTATCCTGACATAGAGACAGTGACAAAGCCCTAGCACTGTCCCAGCAATTTCTGCAGTCATGCTGTCAATCCCACAGGAACGAAGAAAATAAATAAAAAGATAAAAATGAATAAAGCAACGGCACAGCAGTGACGAGCTGTGTCCTGCCCTGTCCTCCCAATGAAAGCATCAATCAGCCTCAGAGATAAAAAAAGAATGATTGTGATTACAGCTGCCCATCTCCATTCACGCAATCCAGCACTGTCACAATGAACTCTGCGATTGCCAGCGAGAAGAATGCACTAGAGCAGAGAGGAGTCTATCACTGCAGAGACTGCACTGGCAGAGAGAGGAGTCTATCACTGCACAGACTGCACTGGCAGAGAGAGGAGTCTATCACTGCACAGACTGCACTGGAGCAGAGAGGATTCTATCACTGCACAGACTGCACTGGAGCAGAGAGGATTCTATCACTGCACAGACTGCACTGGAGCAGAGAGGAGTCTATCACTGCACAGGAGCAGAGAGGAGTCTATCACTGCACAGACTGCACTGGAGCAGAGAGGAGTCTATCACTGCACAGACTGCACTGGAGCAGAGAGGAGTCTATCACTGCACAGACTGCACTGGAGGAGAGAGGAGTCTATCACTGCACAGACTGCACTGGAGCAGAGAGGAGTCTATCACTGCACAGACTGCACTGGAGCAGAGAGGAGTCTATCACTGCACAGACAGCACTGGAGCAGAGAGGAGTCTATCACTGCACAGACTGCACTGGAGCAGAGAGGAGTCTATCACTGCACAGACAGCACTGGAGCAGAGAGGAGTCTATCACTGCACAGGAGCAGAGAGGAGTCTATCACTGCACAGGAGCAGAGAGGAGTCTATCACTGCACAGACTGCACTGGAGCAGAGAGGAGTCTATCACTGCACAGACTGCACTGGAGCAGAGAGGAGTCTATCACTGCACAGACTGCACTGGAGACTCGAGGCAGAGAGAGCCAGCTAAGGTGGTTCTGCACAAGCCAGGCCTGTCGGAGTTACTCTTAGACTGCTGCCACAGTCAGACAGGTTGTGTTTTTTTTGTGTGAAAAGTGAAGTACGGCACACGTTACACTCGCTTTAATCCACCTGCGGAATTTAAATCCCAACCAAAGGCATCACAACAAAGAGGGATGGACAGAAGACTCCCATTGCACAGCAGTGTGATCCATTCCTGGTTTTACTAGGAGTTTAACAAGACTCATCTGACCTTGTTCCCTTCACACTGGTACTCATCAGGCTCGTAATAAACCCTGGAATGGGTGACACTGCTCTGCAATAGGAGTCTGATTCCAATCCCTGCTCAAGCATTACATTTACCCATCAACAACACTCATCATGAGAACAAGCAGGCAAACATTTTTGGCTGCCCTGAAGAAGGCGCTACCTGAAACGTTGGGCTACTTAACTAGTTTCTTTTATCGAGTTATAGTTCTACCCATAGCCCTTAACAAGCCATGCTCTACAGCAGTGTTTGTATGAGTCACCCTGTATGAGTCAGACACTGTGCAAGTCCAGAGTGACTGGAGCTCCTGTGCCAGACCCAATGCATAGAGTCCAAGCAAGCAACCAGACTGATCTCAGAGCTTCACGCAATGAGATATGAAGAAAGACTGAGGGAACTGGAAGCACTTACATTATTATTATAATTATTATTCATTATTGAATCAACAGCTTAACCCTGCAGGCAATACTTAAAGCACAGCACAGAAGCCAGGGCGCACAGTCAGGGATGAAGTGGACAGAGACTGAGGAGAGACTTCTTCACACAGAGAGAGGTGAGGGGTCAGGAACGGGTTACCAAGGTTACCTAGCCATGCTGTCCATGCTGAATCACTGGGATCCTTTAAGACCCGACTTGAGAAAGCTTTGAGATGAATCAGCTACAAGGAACCGGATGAGCATTGAAGAGCGTTACTGCACTGATTTTGCAGTTCTCTCACAGGCTTCTCCCATGGTTATAGCAAACTTTTACCATAGATTACCATGGTATGCTTTACCATATCTCTCTCGGCTTTACCATGCACTTTGATACACTATGCTAGGCTCTTACTGTGGTGAACTTTGATCAAGAAGGTTATTCTCAACTCTGGAATCTCCACATGTTTAAGAACTTTAAACTCCTCCAGGAATACAGAGAAAAAATCCTTCAATATGCTCTAATGAAACATAATGTGGAAATCATACGGTTAATTAACCAGAACCCCCAAAATAACCAGCGTCTCGTCTTCCAAGGCTGCTTCACATAGAGCTGCTGGCTCTTCACCCAGAGAGATGATCCGTGCAGCAGAAAGGCTGGGTTTAATTTCACGCCACACATCACTTCCATTAGCAGTGCAGAGTGCGCAAATTGCTTGCATGTGTTAACTGAACAGAAGCAAGAAGGGACTGCGAGGAACTCGAATATCAAGCGGGTGAATATCCGGTCACCGTCTGTGTTTGCAGGTGGGCTCCGTTACGTTGCATTTCACAGCTTGACAGCATCCACTCTTTCTGGAAGATACTGTTCACGATCTGCTCTGTGCTTTACTACACTGTGCTGTGTTTTTACCACAGGGATCCCGAAGCATTAAATGTTTAAAAAGGGTGGTTCATTATCTTTTCTGTGCTTTACTACACTTTGCAAGACAGCAAATCAGTACTGTTTCGTGTTGGATGACAAGGATAGCAGTAATGCGTTAAAAAAACCCCAAAAAACAGTAACAAAAATAAATAAATCTGATTCCTGCTGCACAGCAGAGCGCTCATTACAGCTTGTACCTGCTGCACAGACAGGCTCACTACACATCAATCTGTGCACACTGCTAACCCTGAACCCCAGTCACAGTGCAGCTGGTGGATCAGTACACATCAATCTGTGCACACTGCTAACCCTGAACCCCACTCACAGTGCAGCTGGAGGCTCAGTACACATCAATCTGTGCACACTGCTAACCCTGAACCCCAGTCACAGTGCAGCTGGAGGATCAGTACACATCAATCTGTGCACACTGCTAACCCTGAACCCCAGTCACAGTGACAGCTGGAGGCTCAGTACACATCAATCTGTGCACACTGCTAACCCTGAACCCCAGTCACAGTGCAGCTGGAGGATCAGTACACATCAATCTGTGCACACTGCTAACCCTGAACCCCAGTCACAGTTGCAGCTGGAGGCTCAGTACACATCAATCTGTGCACACTGCTAACCCTGAACCCCAGTCACAGTGCAGCTGGAGGATCAGTACACATCAATCTGTGCACACTGCTAACCCTGAACCCCAGTCACAGTGACAGCTGGAGGCTCAGTACACATCAATCTGTGCACACTGCTAACCCTGAACCCCAGTCACAGTGCAGCTGGAGGATCAGTACACATCAATCTGTGCACACTGCTAACCCTGAACCCCAGTCACAGTGCAGCTGGAGGATCAGTACACATCAATCTGTGCACACTGCTAACCCTGAACCCCAGTCAGAGTGACAGCTGAAGGATCAGTACACATCAATCTGTGCACACTGCTAACCCTGAACCCCAGTCACAGTGACAGCTGGAGGATCAGTACACATCAATCTGTGCACACTGCTAACCCTGAACCCCAGTCACAGTGCAGCTGGAGGCTCAGTACACATCAATCCGTGCACACAGCTAACCCTGAACCCCACTCACAGTGCAGCTGGAGGATCAGTACACATCAATCTGTGCACACTGCTAACCCTGAACCCCAGTCACAGTGCAGCTGGAGGATCAGTACACATCAATCTGTGCACACTGCTAACCCTGAACCCCAGTCACAGTGCAGCTGGAGGATCAGTACACATCAATCTGTGCACACTGCTAACCCTGAACCCCAGTCAGAGTGACAGCTGAAGGATCAGTACACATCAATCTGTGCACACAGCTAACCCTGAACCCCACTCACAGTGCAGCTGGTGGATCAGTACACATCAATCTGTGCACACAGCTAACCCTGAACCCCAGTCACAGTGACAGCTGGAGGCTCACTACACATCAATCTGTGCACACTGCTAACCCTGAACCCCAGTCACAGTGCAGCTGGAGGTTCAGTACACATCAATCTGTGCACACTGCTAACCCTGAACCCCAGTCAGAGTGACAGCTGGAGGTTCAGTACACATCAATCTGTGCACACAGCTAACCCTAAACCCCAGTCACAGTGCAGCTGGAGGCTCAGTACACATCAATCTGTGCACACAGCTAACCCTGAACCCCAGTCACAGTGACAGCTGGAGGTTCAGTACACATCAATCTCTGCACACAGCTAACCCTGAACCCCAGTCACAGTGCAGCTGGAGGATCAGTACACATCAATCTGTGCACACAGCTAACCCTGAACCCCAGTCACAGTGCAGCTGGAGGATCAGTACACATCAATCTGTGCACACTGCTAACCCTGAACCCCAGTCACAGTGCAGCTGGAGGCTCACTACACATCAATCTGTGCACACAGCTAACCCTGAACCCCAGTCACAGTGCAGCTGGAGGATCAGTACACATCAATCTGTGCACACTGCTAACCCTGAACCCCAGTCACAGTGCAGCTGGAGGATCAGTACACATCAATCTGTGCACACTGCTAACCCTGAACCCCAGTCACAGTGACAGCTGGAGGATCAGTACACATCAATCTGTGCACACTGCTAACCCTGAACCCCACTCACAGTGCAGCTGGAGGATCAGTACACATCAATCTGTGCACACTGCTAACCCTGAACCCCAGTCACAGTGACAGCTGGAGGTTCAGTACACATCAATCTGTGCACACAGCTAACCCTGAACCCCAGTCACAGTGCAGCTGGAGGATCAGTACACATCAATCTGTGCACACTGCTAACCCTGAACCCCAGTCACAGTGCAGCTGGAGGATCAGTACACCTCAATCTGTGCACACTGCTAACCCTGAACCCCAGTCACAGTGCAGCTGGAGGATCAGTACACATCAATCTGTGCACACTGCTAACCCTGAACCCCAGTCACAGTGCAGCTGGAGGATCAGTACACATCAATCTGTGCACACAGCTAACCCTGAACCCCAGTCACAGTGACAGCTGGGCACAGCATTGTGGTCCGTGACAAAGGACTCGCAGTTACGCAGACGATACAGCACTGTCACTTTCATATCAGTAATCATATAAAACACAGCACAGTGAAAGCATGGTCTAGGACAGGTAAGCACTGTAAAGCCCAGAGAGGTACGGGTGACTCGTCAGGCAGCGTCCCAGCACTGTACCAGGAATCATTACCCTTTAATCGCATTTCAAAGACAGTGCACGGTGCTCCAGCCACCAGTACATCCTTATAGCACCTTATTACTCTCAGGAGGAAACAGCAGGGACCGGCCCTGTGAGTCAGCAGCCAGGCCTCGAATCATGAAGCACATATACAGGGTGTCAGAAGAAAGCCATCCTCCAGGCTGGCTATTAATATCTCCACAAACTATCTGCATCGTGTTGAGCAAACATCCTTCCAGGCTGAAGGCAATTAGTGAAATAAAACAAGAGCCAAGCCAGGCAGCTGATCCGCAATCTCTGAAGCACATTCAAACTGCTCTGCTTTAAATACTCCAGCAGCTCATGACAAACCCCCAGCAACAGAAACGACAACGACTCTGATTTCACTGATGATGATGCGATGCACGGAACTGAAGGACTGGCTCGGCTGGGTCTGACCCCAACCTCAAAATCAATCCCAACCCCAACCCCAACCTCAACCCCAACCCCAACCCAAACCCCAACCCCAACCCCAACCCCAACCCCAACCCAAACCCCAACCCCAACCCCAACCCCAGCGATGCAACCCCCAGCACACAGAAACGACAACGACTCTGATTTCACTGATGATGATGCGATGCACGGAACTGAAGGACTGGCTCGGCTGGGTCTGACCCCAACCTCAACCCCAACCCCAACCCCCGGCACACAGAAACGACAGCCCATCGTCTCGATTTCCAATAAGTTTATGACGAGACGAACTAAAAGTGACTACTACTAGGTTTGGGGGTCCCGTTTTGGATTTCACTGATGATGATGCGATGCACGGAACTGAAGGACTGGCTCGGCTGGGTCTGACCCCAACCTCAAAATCAACCCCAACCCCAACCTCAAACCCAACCCCAACCCCAACCCCAACCCCAAACCCAAACCCAACCCAACCTCAACCCCAACCCCAACCCCAACCCCAAACACAAACACAAACACAAACCCAACCACAACCTCAACCTCAACCTCAACCCCCGGCACACAGAAACGACAGCGTCTCTGATTTCACTGATGATGATGCGATGCACGGAACTGAAGGACTGGCTCGGCTGGGTCTGACCCCAACCTCAACCTCAACCCCAACCCCAACCCCAACCTCAAACCCAACCCCAACCCCAACCCCAACCTCAACCCCCGGCACACAGAAACGACAGCGTCTCTGATTTCACTGATGATGATGCGATGCACGGAACTGAAGGACTGGCTCGGCTGGGTCTGACCCCAACCTCAACCTCAACCCCAACCCCAACCCCAACCTCAACCCCCGGCACACAGAAATGACAGCGTCTCTGATTTCACTGATGATGATGCGATGCACGGAACTGAAGGACTGGCTCGGCTGGGTCTGGGTCTGACCCCAACCTCAACCCCAACCCCAACCTCAACCCCAACCTCAACCCCAACCCCAACCCCAACCCCAACCCCAACCCCAACCCCAACCCCAAACCCCAACCTCAAGCCCAACCTCAACCTCAACCCCCGGCACACAGAAACGACAGCATCTCTGATTTCACTGATGATGCGATGCACGGAACTGAACGTCTGGGTCTGACCCCAATACCAACCCCAACCCCAACCCTGGCCTGCTGGACGAGGCAGCAGAGACCCCCATGAATGAAACGCAAATGGGGGTTCACTTACCAGTCTATTCATATGGCTCTGACAGGCCACAG
Source organism: Polyodon spathula (assembly GCF_017654505.1). Lineage (NCBI taxonomy): Eukaryota > Metazoa > Chordata > Actinopteri > Acipenseriformes > Polyodontidae > Polyodon > Polyodon spathula. The sequence continues at coordinate 38,620,210 of NC_054549.1, read as the reverse complement.
TTGGATTATGTAATGTGGGTAGGGCACAGTCCTCCTACCTCAACCCCCCCCCCCCCCCACTATCACCTTCACCTGCTAACAGACAGTAAACTGAGTTAATAGTAAATATAGTAAAAATGACAATGCAGATATACCAAGTATAAAGTTTGCTCCTGCTCCTTTCTCCAGCCTGCTCCCAGTCTATTCCTTCACATAGTCTGTATACCGCCCTTGTAAAAGTCCAGTGCAGTGTTTTTGCAGCTTTCCACCATGGTTATTTCCTGCATTGACCACCGTTTAACATACTTTCACTGTGCTTGACTACAACAGAGCTGCATTCAATATACACACTGCATTCAGACACAGCTGGGAGCCTCAGAGCTGCATTCAATATACACACTGCATTCAGACACAGCTGGGAGCCTCAGAGCTGCATTCAATATACACACTGCATTCAGACACAGCTGGGAGACTCAGAGCTGCATTCAATATACACACTGCATTCAGACACAGCTGGGAGACTCAACAGAGCTGCATTCAATATACACACTGCATTCAGACACAGCTGGGAGCCTCAGAGCTGCATTCAATATACACACTGCATTCAGACACAGCTGGGAGCCTCAGAGCTGCATTCAATATACACACTGCATTCAGACACAGCTGGGAGCCTCAGAGCTGCATTCAATATACACACTGCATTCAGACACAGCTGGGAGCCTCAGAGCTGCATTCAATATACACACTGCATTCAGACACAGCTGGGAGACTCAGAGCTGCATTCAATATACACACTGCATTCAGACACAGCTCGGAGCCTCAGAGCTGCATTCAATATACACACTGCATTCAGACACAGCTGGGAGCCTCTCAACAGAGCTACACTCAATATACACACTGCATTCAGACACAGCTGGGAGCCTCAGAGCTGCATTCAATATACACACTGCATTCAGACACAGCTGGGAGCCTCAGAGCTGCATTCAATATACACACTGCATTCAGACACAGCTGGGAGACTCTCAACAGAGCTGCATTTAGAAACAATAAAAGAAACATGATAAATTCAATGAAGAAGGTTTTGACCAGAGGTCTTTCTCAATGTCTTCAGTGTTGCAATGGGTTTGGATTCTCATTGTATAGCAGTGTTGCAATGGGTTTGGATCCTCATTGTATAGCAGTGTTGCAATGGGTTTGGATTCTCATTGTACAGCAGTGTTGCAATGGGTTTGGATTCTCATTGTATAGCAGTGTTGCAATGGGTTTGGATTCTCATTGTATAGCAGTGTTGCAATGGGTTTGGATTCTCACTGTATAGCAGTGTTGCAATGGGTTTGCATTCTCATTGTATAGCAGTGTTGCAATGGGTTTGGATCCTCATTGTATAGCAGTGTTGCAATGGGTTTGGATTCTCATTGTATAGCAGTGTTGCAATGGGTTTGGATTCTCATTGTATAGCAGTGTTGCAATGGGTTTGGATTCTCATTGTATAGCAGTGTTGCAATGGGTTTGGATTCTCATTGTATAGCAGTGTTGCAAAGGGTTTGCATTCTCATTGTATAGCAGTGTTGCAAAGGGTTTGGATTCTCATTGTATAGCAGTGTTGCAATGGGTTTGCATTCTCATTATATAGCAGTGTTGCAATGGGTTTGGATTCTCATTGTATAGCAGTGTTGCAATGGGTTTGGATCCTCATTGTATAGCAGTGTTGCAATGGGTTTGGATTCTCATTGTATAGCAGTGTTGCAATGGGTTTGGATCCTCATTGTATAGCAGTGTTGCAATGGGTTTGGATTCTCATTGTATAGCAGTGTTGCAATGGGTTTGGATTCTCATTGTATAGCAGTGTTGCAATGGGTTTGGATTCTCATTGTATAGCAGTGTTGCAATGGGTTTGGATTCTCATTGTATAGCAGTGTTGCAATGGGTTTGGATTCTCATTGTATAGCAGTGTTGCAATGGGTTTGGATTCTCATTGTATAGCAGTGTTGCAATGGGTTTGGATTCTCATTGTATAGCAGTGTTGCAATGGGTTTGGATTCTCATTGTATAGCAGTGTTGCAATGGGTTTGGATTCTCATTGTATAGCAGTGTTGCAATGGGTTTGGATTCTCATTGTATAGCAGTGTTGCAATGGGTTTGGATTCTCATTGTATAGCAGTGTTGCAAAGGGTTTGGATTCTCATTGTATAGCAGTGTTGCAATGGGTTTGGATTCTCATTGTATAGCAGTGTTGCAATGGGTTTGGATCCTCATTGTATAGCAGTGTTGCAATGGGTTTGGATTCTCATTGTATAGCAGTGTTGCAATGGATTTGGATTCTCATTGTATAGCAGTGTTGCAATGGGTTTGGATTCTCATTGTATAGCAGTGTTGCAATGGGTTTGGATTCTCATTGTATAGCAGTGTTGCAATGGGTTTGGATTCTCATTGTATAGCAGTGTTGCAATGGGTTTGGATTCTCATTGTATAGCAGTGTTGCAATGGGTTTGGATTCTCATTGTATAGCAGTGTTGCAATGGGTTTGGATTCTCATTGTATAGCAGTGTTGCAATGGGTTTGGATTCTCATTGTATAGCAGTGTTGCAATGGGTTTGGATTCTCATTGTATAGCAGTGTTGCAATGGGTTTGGATTCTCATTGTATAGCAGTGTTGCAATGGGTTTGGATTCTCATTGTATAGCAGTGTTGCAATGGGTTTGGATTCTCATTGTATAGCAGTGTTGCAATGGGTTTGGATTCTCATTGTATAGCAGTGTTGCAATGGGTTTGGATTCTCATTGTATAGCAGTGTTGCAATGGGTTTGGATTCTCATTGTATAGCAGTGTTGCAATGGGTTTGGATTCTCATTGTATAGCAGTGTTGCAATGGGTTTGGATCCTCATTGTATAGCAGTGTTGCAATGGGTTTGGATTCTCATTGTATAGCAGTGTTGCAATGGGTTTGGATTCTCATTGTATAGCAGTGTTGCAATGGGTTTGGATTCTCATTGTATAGCAGTGTTGCAAAGGGTTTGGATTCTCATTGTATAGCAGTGTTGCAATGGGTTTGGATTCTCATTGTATAGCAGTGTTGCAATGGGTTTGGATTCTCATTGTATAGCAGTGTTGCAAAGGGTTTGGATTCTCATTGTATAGCAGTGTTGCAAAGGGTTTGGATTCTCATTGTATAGCAGTGTTGCAAAGGGTTTGGATTCTCATTGTATAGCAGTGTTGCAATGGGTTTGGATTCTCATTGTATAGCAGTGTTGCAATGGGTTTGGATTCTCATTGTATAGCAGTGTTGCAATGGGTTTGGATTCTCATTGTATAGCAGTGTTGCAAAGGGTTTGGATTCTCATTGTATAGCAGTGTTGCAAAGGGTTTGGATTCTCATTGTATAGCAGTGTTGCAATGGGTTTGGATTCTCATTGTATAGCAGTGTTGCAATGGGTTTGGATTCTCATTGTATAGCAGTGTTGCAATGGGTTTGGATTCTCATTGTATAGCAGTGTTGCAATGGGTTTGGATCCTCATTGTATAGCAGTGTTGCAATGGGTTTGCATTCTCATTGTATAGCAGTGTTGCAATGGGTTTGGATTCTCATTGTATAGCAGTGTTGCAATGGGTTTGGATTCTCATTGTATAGCAGTGTTGCAATGGGTTTGGATTCTCATTGTATAGCAGTGTTGCAATGGGTTTGGATTCTCATTGTATAGCAGTGTTGCAATGGGTTTGGATTCTCATTGTATAGCAGTGTTGCAATGGGTTTGGATTCTCATTGTATAGCAGTGTTGCAATGGGTTTGGATTCTCATTGTATAGCAGTGTTGCAATGGGTTTGGATTCTCATTGTATAGCAGTGTTGCAATGGGTTTGGATTCTCATTGTATAGCAGTGTTGCAATGGGTTTGGATTCTCATTGTATAGCAGTGTTGCAATGGGTTTGGATTCTCATTGTATAGCAGTGTTGCAATGGGTTTGGATTCTCATTGTATAGCAGTGTTGCAATGGGTTTGGATTCTCATTGTATAGCAGTGTTGCAATGGGTTTGGATTCTCATTGTATAGCAGTGTTGCAATGGGTTTGGATTCTCATTGTATAGCAGTGTTGCAATGGGTTTGGATTCTCATTGTATAGCAGTGTTGCAATGGGTTTGGATTCTCATTGTATAGCAGTGTTGCAATGGGTTTGGATTCTCATTGTATAGCAGTGTTGCAATGGGTTTGGATTCTCATTGTATAGCAGTGTTGCAATGGGTTTGGATTCTCATTGTATAGCAGTGTTGCAATGGGTTTGGATCCTCATTGTACAGCAGTGTTGCAATGGGTTTGAATTCTCATTGTATAGCAGTGTTGCAATGGGTTTGGATCCTCATTGTATAGCAGTGTTGCAATGGGTTTGCATTCTCATTGTATAGCAGTGTTGCAATGGGTTTGGATCCTCATTGTACAGTAGTGGGTGATGGATGAAAGGTAAGTAGGTTTTGTTGACAGCTAACAGTTGAAGATGAAGAGCAATTAAAAATAACTGGCAGATATATTTGAATAATTTGCTATTAGCAGATATAATACTAAAGGAAAGTGAATACATTTAGTGAGAGACATTTGGTTTGTCTGTGTGTCTTCAGTGCTGAAGAGTTGGTCTATCACTCCCCTCTAAATCTATACCTCTACAGTACTGTCGGATTTCATGGGAGTTCAGCGCTTCCTGAATTGATGTTTACTGCTTTCATATTCAGTTGGAAATGATGTGTCAGTACGTGTGTACAGAATTACATTGAGTTCACAGACACATGAATACCTCTCCCTCTCCCTCCATCGCTCTGGAGCTTAGTCATCTTGCTGATCTCTCTCCCTCTTGCAAAAAACTTCTCTGACCAACTTCTCTAATCCCGCGCTAAAATGTGGGAGACTTCCAGACCGATGCTGCTCCCACATTTAATACTCAACACCAGCTACACAAGAGAGAGAGAGCCTGAGACACAGAGTCTATATGAAGAGCTGAGGAAGCGAGGCTGGGGCTGGTGTTAGGGTTAGAGTCACACTGACACACAGAGTCTATATGAAGAGCTGAGGCAACAAGGCTGGGGCTGGTGTTAGGGTTAGAGTCACACTGACACACAGAGTCTATATGAAGAGCAGAGACAGCGAGGCTGGGGCTGGTGTTAGGGTTAGAGTCACACTGACACACAGAGTCTATATGAAGAGCTGAGGAAGCGAGGCTGGGGCTGGTGTTAGGGTTAGAGTCACACTGACACACAGAGTCTATATGAAGAGCTGAGGAAGCGAGGCTGGGGCTGGTGTTAGGGTTAGAGTCACACTGACACACAGAGTCTATATGAAGAGCAGAGACAGCGAGGCTGGGGCTGGTGTTAGGGTTAGAGTCACACTGACACACAGAGTCTATATGAAGAGCTGAGACAACAAGGCTGGGGCTGGTGTTAGGGTTAGAGTCACACTGACACACAGAGTCTATATGAAGAGCAGAGGCAACAAGGCTGGGGCTGGTGTTAGGGTTAGAGTCACACTGACACACAGAGTCTATATGAAGAGCTGAGGAAGCGAGGCTGGGGCTGGTGTTAGGGTTAGAGTCACACTGACACACAGAGTCTATATGAAGAGCAGAGACAGCGAGGCTGGGGCTGGTGTTAGGGTTAGAGTCACACTGACACACAGAGTCTATATGAAGAGCTGAGGAAAGCGAGGCTGGGGCTGGTGTTAGGGTTAGAGTCACACTGACACACAGAGTCTATATGAAGAGCTGAGGAAGCGAGTCTGGGGCTGGTGTTAGGGTTAGAGTCACACTGACACACAGAGTCTATATGAAGAGCAGAGACAGTGAGGCTGGGGCTGGTGTTAGGGTTAGAGTCACACTGACACACAGAGTCTATATGAAGAGCAGAGACAGCGAGGCTGGGGCTGGTGTTAGGGTTAGAGTCACACTGACACACAGAGTCTATATGAAGAGCAGAGACAGCGAGGCTAGGGCTGGTGTTTAAACACATTCTGTGGGATTGCAGAAAGCCGGCACAGCGCCCACAAACACTCAGCAGAGCGTTCGAAAGAGGGCAAGGTGTGTGTGTGTGTGTCACTGTAGGTGTGCAGTTCTGTGTGTGTGTGTGTATATCACTGTAGTTGTGCTGTTCTGTGTGTGTGTGTGTGTATCACTGTAGGTGTGCTGTTCTGTGTGTGTGTGTGTGTGTGTGTATCACTGTAGGTGTGCTGTTCTGTGTGTGTGTGTGTGTGTGTGTGTGTGTGTATCACTGTAGGTGTGCTGTTCTGTGTGTGTATCACTGTAGGTGTGCTGTTCTGTGTGTGTGTGTGTGTGTGTATCACTGTAGGTGTGCTGTTCTGTGTGTGTGTGTGTGTGTGTGTGTGTGTATCACTGTAGGTGTGCTGTTCTGTGTGTGTGTGTGTGTGTGTGTGTGTGTGTATCACTGTAGGTGTGCTGTTCTGTGTGTGTGTGTGTGTGTGTGTGTGTGTGTGTGTGTGTGTGTGTGTGTGTGTGTGTGTGTGTGTGTGTGTGTGTGTCACTGTGTTTGTGTGTGTGTGTGTGTGTGTGTGTGTGTGTGTGTGTGTGTGTGTCACGCCAAGCAACGATTCTGTGATGACATCTGTGTGTGTGTTGTGTGTAGTGACACACACACAGTTGTGCACCGTGTGTGTGTTGTGTGTGTATGTGTGTGTGTGTGTGTGTCACTGTATGTGTCACTGTGTGTGTGTGTGTGTGTGTGTGTGTATCACTGTAGGTGTGCAGTTCTGTGTGTGTGTGTGTGTGTGTGTATCACTGTAGGTGGTGTGTTCTGTGTGTGTGTGTGTGTGTATCACTGTAGGTGTGCAGTTCTGTGTGTGTGTGTGTGTGTATCACTGTAGGTGTGCAGTTCTGTGTGTGTGTGTGTGTGTGTATCACTGTAGGTGTGCTGTTCTGTGTGTGTGTGTGTGTGTGTGTATCACTGTAGGTGTGCAGTTCTGTGTGTGTGCGTGTGGGTTATAAATCATAATCATTGACAAGCTGAGCTCAGTTAGGAAAGCAGGCAGCAGTGTGGCTCTCAAACTGCCTGCAGCCCAAAAACACAGAAACACAGAAACAGTTCATTATATTAGCACTACAGTCCTGTTAACCAGCTCTGCACTCACCTTAACCCTGTCAATACATTAATACTGTGCTACACAAAACCACTAGATCCACTGGAACCAATGCACAGCTCCACTACAAAACCACTGGAACCAATGCACAGCTCCCATCATCAAAACCACTGGAACTAATGCACAGCTCCCATCATCAAAACCACTGGAACTAATGCACAGCTCCCATCATCAAAACCACTGGAACTAATGCACAGCTCCCATCATCAAAACCACTGGAACTAATGCACAGCTCCCATCATCAAAACCACTGGAACCAATGCACAGCTCCCATCATCAAAACCACTGGAACCAATGCACAGCTCCACTACAAAACCACTGGAACCAATGCACAGCTCCCATCATCAAAACCACTGGAACTAATGCACAGCTCCCATCATCAAAACCACTGGAACTAATGCACAGCTCCACTACAAAACCACTGGAACCAATGCACAGCTCCCATCATCAAAACCACTGGAACTAATGCACAGCTCCCATCATCAAAACCACTGGAACTAATGCACAGCTCCCATCATCAAAACCACTGGAACTAATGCACAGCTCCCATCATCAAAACCACTGGAACTAATGCACAGCTCCCATCATCAAAACCACTGGAACTAATGCACAGCTCCCATCATCAAAACCACTGGAACTAATGCACAGCTCCACTACAAAACCACTGGAACCAATGCACAGCTCCACTACAAAACCACTGGAACTAATGCACAGCTCCACTACAAAACCACTGGAACTAATGCACAGCTCCCATCATCAAAACCACTGGAACTAATGCACAGCTCCCAACATCAAAACCACTGGAACTAATGCACAGCTCCCATCATCAAAACCACTGGAACCAATGCACAGCTCCACTACAAAACCACTGGAACCAATGCACAGCTCCCATCATCAAAACCACTGGAACTAATGCACAGCTCCCATCATCAAAATGAGGGAAGCTTGATACAGACTCCTAATCTTGATACACAGATACACACACTGGAACACACACAGATACACACAGACTGACACTCACACACAGATACACACACTCATACACAGACTGACACTCACACACAGATACACACAGACTGACACTCACACACAGACTGACACTCACACACATAAGAAAGTTTACAAAGGAGAGGAGGCCACACAGACACAGAGAGAGATAGGGAGAGACATGCAGCTCATTAGAGTCAATCTCTCTTAATCAGTGCCCTGCTCGCTGCAGCCCCGTCGAGCTGGAGCAGCCAGTCTAATCGGAGATGAAGGGATGGGAGGCACGCTGGGCTCTGCTGTGAATTAAACTCCTCTCTAATCCCAGGACACATCACTCACACAGCACAGCGCAGAACAGTGCAGAGCACACTGACATAGAGAGAGGACAGGGGCAGAGAGGAAGAGGAGAGAGAGGCATGGGGAGAGAGGAGTGAGAGATATGGGGAGAGAGGAGTGGGGAAGAGGAGAGAGAGGTATGGGGAGAGAGGAGAGAGATATGGGCAGAGAGGAGCAGGGAAGAGGAGAGAGAGAGATATGGGGAGAGAGGAGTGGAGAAGAGGAGAGAGGAGAGAGATATGGGCAGAGAGGAGCGGGGAAGAGGAGAGAGAGGTATGGGGAGAGAGGAGTGGAGAAGAGGAGAGAGAAGAGAGAGATATGGGTAGAGAGGAGCGGGGAAGAGAAGAGAAAGGTATGGGGAGAGAGGAGCGGGGAAGAGGAGAGATAGGTATTGTGAGAGAGGAGAGAGTAGAGATATGGGGAGAGAGGATGAGGAGAGGGAGGCAGAGAGATGGGGAGAGGGGAGATACAATGGACTCAGCCTTCCACCTGTTAATTTATTCAGAATTAGAGCCAGACAGCAAATAATATCCTTCAAGAGCTCAGCTTGAATAGCTGCTAAAGGTCTTTCTGTATCAGGGGTTGCCTCACCGACTCATTATGTGGTTTGTTACTCTGCACGTCTGTCTCCTCTCTGTGGTCTGTCTCCTCTCTGTGGTTTGTTACTCTGCACGTCTGTCTCCTCTCTGTGGTCTGTCTCCTCTCTGTGGTTTGTTACTCTGCACGTCTGTCTCCTCTCTGTGGTTTGTTACTCTGCACGTCTGTCTCCTCTCTGTGGTCTGTCTCCTCTCTGTGGTTTGTTACTCTGCACGTCTGTCTCCTCTCTGTGATTTGTTACTCTGCACGTCTGTCTCCTCTCTGTGGTCTGTCTCCTCTCTGTGGTTTGTTACTCTGCACGTCTGTCTCCTCTCTGTGGTCTGTCTCCTCTCTGTGGTTTGTTACTCTGCTCGTCTGTCTCCTCTCTGCTCCCCTGCTTAAATACAGATTACCGAGTGGAATTACAAGGCTGCTGTTATCTGCCAGAGGTCATCTTTTCCATTTCCTAGCTCTCTGCGGGAGAGATTAAGGTGCCCTGGAGAGCGAGGCGTGCAATTACCCTGGAGATCGCTCCCCTGACCCGCTCTCATCTATTCTCAGATCAATGCAAAATTGCTTTTAAAATGATGGGGGAGACGGGGGACGGCGGACGGGGACACCTCTCGAATGCTTTAAGAAAAGATTTCTTGCAAAAGAACAATCCATTCCAAGATTAAACCAGAAATGAAAATATTGAATATATGTTATTCTCTTTGTTCAACAGACAAACTAGCTGGGAAAAGATACTCAAATCAGTGTATTTCAAATCAGTATTTTAAATCATGATGTTTATGGGAGAACATGACAAAACACAAGTTGTAATTGCAAAGCACAGTGGAGAGGGTTACTGAGCCACGAAGCTGATGCTGAATCGCTGGGATCCTTCAAGACCTGACTTGACAAAGTTGTGAGGTCACTCAGCTCTGAGGAGTTGAACAGCCTCCTCTCATTCACAAACTCTATTCTGTTCTTTAGGAAACAGCTTGAAGCTTACGTAGCTTCATGATTGTCTCAAGTTTGGAATCTGTTTGGGTCTCTGTTTAATCTGTTTGGTTCTAATTATGCATAGAGTGGATCTACAGCAGGGATTCCTTCGCAGATCCAGCGTACTTTATAACCATCAGAGCCTGTGCAGAGCTGGGAGCTGCTTGGCGCATCGAGCCTGTGCAGAGCTGGGAGCTGCTCGGCGCATCGAGCCTGTGCAGAGCTGGGAGCTGCTCGGTGCATTGATCCTGAGTCGCATCTTCACAGAGTGCAGTGCGGACACTGAAGGCTCTGCACGATGAGTCCTCAGGAGACGGAGACACAGTTTTAGGAGCCACGGCACTCCAGGCACATCTGCACTGAGTGGACAACAGCTGCCACATAAAATTCCAATAGAGGCTACCAAACCTGCTAAAAGAAAAAGGGATTTTAATTGGGTGTGTAAAGCAGCCCTGGCTAACGACCTTCATCAACAGAGATTCACGTCTGCCTGTTGACCTTCTCGAGGAGGCTTGTAGGAGAAAGGGTTGCACCGAGTGGGCAGCGCATGCATTATTGATGGGCAATGGATTGGGTTTCTGTTACACAGTCATCTTTGATTTTATACACTGACGCCAGCTGCATTCTTCCAGCGTTTCCACAGGAAATGTTCACAGTATTTTTGCAGTTTAGCACAGTTTAAATTTTGTGAATATGGTTTACCACACCTCTCTCTGATTCACAATGCTTACCTTATGCTTGACCGTGCTTTTACTGTGCTTTGTTACACTTTGCTGTGTTTTTACTACAGTAAACTTTTGGAATGGTATCCGTGTGCATTAAAATTAGCCAGATACAGCAATCCCCACTCAATACAGTACAGAGTCAATGAACCCAACCATAACCTCATTCCAATAAAACAAGGGGTGCAGTTTATTTATCCAGTGCTGATCATGTCTGTCTGTCCGCCTGGCTGGCTGGCTGTCCGTCTGGCTGTCCGTCTGGCTGCTCGCCTGGCTGGCTGGCCGGCTGTCCGCCTGGCTGGCATGCTCCACACAACAACCGCCTTGATTTTGCACCTTGTTGAATAAAGAACACATCTCTTTGGAGGAGGGACCGCGATAACCAGCAGCTGCCCTGCTTCATTAGAATGAAATGGAACGAAAGGCACACGGAGATACAGGCAATCAGAGCCCTGAGAATCCCACCGGCATACCCCGGCTATATAAAAACCAGCCAGCAGCCTCAACTCAACAACAAGCAGGCTGCGGCAGGAACACAGCGGGGCGCGTGACCCCCCCAGACACCTGGCTGCTCCGTGGACAGGAGCCAGAGGCGTGCTCCCTGGGCCCAGTGAGGTGCTTGTTGCCTGGGTAGGGATCCTTCTCTTCCCCTGCTTTCCCACGGGACTGTCATGTTGCCTGAGAACCAGGTCACAGCAGCAGGGAAAGGAAAGTAACCCAGAGAAGAGGATTCAAAGGCAGGGGGGGGGGGGGGGGGGGGTGACCTGCTTTAGTCCTACAAAGTGGTCGTCGTGATACACTTGTTTCTCTGGACCCGTTAGTCCACAATTGCAAAGTTAAGTTTTACAAAGTTGAAACAAACACACACCCACACACTTTGCATGTGCACTGTGTGTGTGTGTGTGTGTGTAATGTCTGCGTAGCTGTGTGTGTGTGTGTGTGTGTGTGTGTGTGTGTGTGTGTGTGTGTGTGTGTGTGTGTGTGCTATGTGTGTGTGTTGTGTAATGTCTGTGCAAAGTGTGTGTGTGTGTGTGTGTGTGTGTCAATTGTAATGTGTGCGTCTCTGTGTGTGTGTGTGTGTGTGTGTAATGTCTGTGCGTCTCTGTGTGTGTGTGTGTGTGTGTGTAATGTGCGTCTCTGTGTGTGTGTGTGTGTGTTTTGTGTGTGTGTCTCTCTGTTTGTTCACAGACATGTCCGTGCGTCTCCAAGTGTGTGTGTGTGTGTGTAATGTCTGTGCGTCTTGTGTGTGTGTGTGTGTGTGTGTGTCTGTGTCTGTGTGGTGTGTGTGTGTGTGTGTGTGTGTGTGTGTGTGTGTGTGTGTGTGTGTGTGTGTGTGTGTGTGTGTGTGTGTGTGTGTGTGTGTGTGTGTGTAATGTGTGTGCGTCTGTGTGTGTGTGTGTGTGTGTGTGTGTGTAATGTCTGTGCGTCTGTGTGTGTGTGTGTGTGTGTGTGTGTATGTGTGTGCGTCTCTGTGTGTGTGTGTGTGTGTGTGTGTGTGTGTGTGTGTGTGTGTGTGTGTGTGTGTGTGTGTGTGTGTGTGTGTGTGTCTGTGTGTGTGTGTGTGTGTGTGTGTGTGTGTGTGTGTGTGTGTGTGTTTGTAATGGTGCGTCTCTGTGTGTGCGTTTGTGTGTGTGTAATGTCTGTGCGTGTGTGTGTGTGTGTGTGTAATGTCTGTGCGTCTCTGTGTGTGTGTGTGTGTGTGTGTGTTGTAATGTGTGCGTCTGTGTGTGTGTGTGTGTGTGTAATGTCTGTGTCGTCTTTGTGTGTGTGTGTGTGTGTTTGTAATGTCCATGCGTCTCTGTGTGTGTGTTGTGTGTGTGTAATGTCTGTGTGTGTGTGTGTGTGTGTGTGTGTGTGTGTGTGAGAGTCTGTGTGTGTGTGTGTGTGTGTGTGTAATGTGCGTGCGTCTGACACACCACACACAACATTACAAACAGGCGTAATGAGTGTTGTCTGTGTGTGCAGTAAGACCACATTCAGACACGCAGTGACACACACCACACACACAAACATTACAGGTACGCAGAGCCACACCCACTGTGTGTGTGTGTAATGTGCGTCTACAGTGGTTGTGTGTGTGTGTGTGTGTGTGTGTGTGTGTAATGTCTGTGCGTCTCTGTGTGTGTGTGTGTGTGTGTGTGTGTAATGTGTGTGTGTGTGTAATGTGTGTGTCTCTGTTTGTTGGGTGTGTTTGTTGTAATGTCCATGCGTCGAAAGAACACACCACACCCACAACACACACATTACTCTGTACGCAAGACTCTGCACACAATCACTTACCCAACGAGAGATGCACTCTGTGTGTGTGTTGTGTGTTTGTAATGTGTGTGTGTCTCTGTGTGTGTGTGTGTGTGTGTTTGTAATGTCCATGCGTCTCTGTGTGTGTGTGTGTGTGTGTGTAATGTCTGTGCGTCTCTGTGTGTGTGTGTGTGTGTGTGTGTGTAATGTCCATGCGTCTCTGTGTGTGTGTGTGTGTGTGTGTGTGTATGTGTGTGTGTCTCTGTGTGTGTGTGTGTGTGTGTGTGTGGAGTGTGCGGTCTGTGTGTGTGTGTGTGTGTGCATTTTACTCCTAGGAAATGAGATTCTGCAGGTCTTAAGTCCAATTAAGGGAATCTCTGAGGAGCTGAATGTACAAAGGGAACGTGGAGTAATTAAAGCTGGTGTATTTGTATTGGAGGCGGTGGCTGCCTGGGGGCTGACTGTGCTGGCTGTGCAAGGTCACTGCTCCTCACACACCATCTCATTAGCACCCAGATTCCAGAGAACAGAAGAATAAATACTTCCCAATGAGAGGAGGCCACTCGCTTGCCAGCACTCAGAAGCTGATTGATCACAAAACTCAAGTCGAGTCTAAAAGGGTCTCAATGATGTGACAGCAGTGAGTTTGCTAGGTTCCCCTGGGAACCCCATTCCCTACCCTCACTGCACTCCCTGTACAGTGTCTCCTGCCTCCTCTCCTGAGACCCCCAAAGTCAGGAATTGAACCCCACAATCGACACCACGTGCCAGAGTTGATTGTGGTAATTCTGCAGTTTTCACCCCATGCTTTTCCCATGATTACACCATGCATTTACAACAGTTTGTCAAGGTTTTTACCTATGCTTTCCCAGACCTCTCTGTGCTTTACAATGCTTCCCTATGCTTTCCCAGACCTCTCTGTGCTTTACAATGCTTCCCTATGCTTTCCCAGACCTCTCTGTGCTTTACAATGCTTCCCTATGCTTTCCCAGACCTCTCTGTGCTTTACAATGCTTCCCTATGCTTTCCCAGACCTCTCTGTGCTTTACAATGCTTCCCTATGCTTTACCTGACATCTCTGTGCTTTACGATGCTTCCCTATGCTTTACCAGAGATATCTGTGCTTTACAATGTTTCCCTATGCTTTACCAGACCTCTCTGTGCTTTACAATGCTTCCCTATGCTTTACCAGACCTCTCTGTGCTTTACAATGCTTCCCTGTGCTTTACCAGACCTCTCTGTGCTTTACAATGCTTCCCTATGCTTTACCAGACCTCTCTGTGCTTTACAATGCTTCCCTATGCTTTACCAGACCTCTCTGTGCTTTACAATGCTTCCCTATGCTTTACCTGACCTCTCTGTGCTTTACAATGCTTCCCTATGCTTTACCAGACCTCTCTGTGCTTTACAATGCTTCCCTATGCTTTACCTGACCTCTCTGTGCTTTACAATGCTTCCTATGCTTTACCAGACCTCTCTGTGCTTTACAATGCTTCCCTATGCTTTACCAGACCTCTCTGTGCTTTACAATGCTTCCCTATGCTTTACCAGACCTCTCTGTGCTTTACAATGCTTCCCTGTGCTTTACCAGACCTATCTGTGCTTTACAATGCTTCCCTGTGCTTTACCAGACCTCTCTGTGCTTTACAATGCTTCCCTATGCTTTCCCAGATCTCTCTGTGCTGTATTTCACTTTGCTGGGTTTTTACAGTGGGTGCACCTTCTATTGTTTGCAGAGAGAACGGCTTGGGACAGCTTGTGCATGTCAATATTACAGAGCGGAGACGCCACGGAGCAGCGGAATCAGCACGGTTATTTTCTAATGTTATTTCCATACGATCTCAAACGCCTCCCAATCCATGTTCCTGAGAGTAGATTGAGTGACAGACGCTTGTTCTGCGATTGCCATGGTTACTAGAACCCAGCAATGCAGTTTTCAGTATTCAGCCAGAAGCAAAAGGGTAGTGAAGGAACACGGCCTCTTCACTCACACATAGTAAGACACTTGAGCACCTGCAGCATCGCAGGGAGACTGAAGCAACAGGAGGCCCTGTGTCACCAAGTCATAAGCAGACGCAAACTGAAATGAATCACGCCCAGAAACAGTGGACACTGTGGGAAGAACCAATCAATGAATCTGATCTTACACTGTAAGGGAAGCAGAGCTGTAACATCAATGAATCTGATCTTACACTGTAAGGGAAGCAGAGCTGCAGCATCAATGAATCTGATCTTACACTGTAAGGGAAGCAGAGCTGCAGCATCAATGAATCTGATCTTACACTGTAAGGGAAGCAGAGCTGCAGCATCAATGAATCTGATCTTACACTGTAAGGGAAGCAGAGCTGCAGCATCAATGAATCTGATCTTACACTGTAAGGGAAGCAGAGCTGCAGCATCAATGAATCTGATCTTACACTGTAAGGGAAGCAGAGAGCTGTAACATCAATGAATCTGATCTTACACTGTAAGGGAAGCAGAGCTGCAGCATCAATGAATCTGATCTTACACTGTAAGGGAAGCAGAGCTGCAGCATCAATGAATCTGATCTTACACTATAAGGGAAGCAGAGAGCTGCAGCATCAATGAATCTGATCTTACACTGTAAGGGAAGCAGAGAGCTGTAACATCAATGAATCTGATCTTACACTGTAAGGGAAGCAGAGCTGCAGCATCAATGAATCTGATCTTACACTGTAAGGGAAGCAGAGCTGCAGCATCAATGAATCTGATCTTACACTGTAAGGGAAGCAGAGAGCTGTAACATCAATGAATCTGATCTTACACTGTAAGGGAAGCAGAGTGCTGCAGCATCAATGAATCTGATCTTACACTGTAAGGGAAGCAGAGCTGCAGCATCAATGAATCTGATCTTACACTGTAAGTGAAGCAGAGCTGCAACAGGTTGCGCTGATATAGTGAGGTTTTCACAACCAGGGTTCTGTGAACTAACCCTAAGCCAACGATCCAATGTAGCGTGCAATCAAGGTCACTCAACCCTAACATAAAGATGGCAGTGATGGGTAAGATAAGCAGCAGCAGTTATAAATCTTACAGCAGAATGGTAGAAAGCACCAAGACAGGGGAGACTTACAAAGCAGAGCCGCCACTGCGAGGAAGGAGCACAGACTTAAATACACATGACTGGACCTCACCTTCCCTTAATGTGCACAGCCATCGTGGTGACACAGCTGGCAGCACTGGGGAGTCTGGGAAACTCAGCAGGGATCGGACCAATCAGAGCTTTACTTGTAAGTGCTTTGATGACTTTGCAACAGAAAGGAGAGAATATAGCGCTACAGTAACAATTCAAAAGAAAGAGCAAAAGAAAGAAAGAAAGAAAACGGCAGAGCAATGCACAGCTGTGTCCTCCCCCTGAACACAGAGACAGCTGCCTGGTCTGTGTGATGCTTGCGTTGTGTAATGAAAGGCAATTAAACACTTCAAAGGTTACAGTCACCTAGCAACTTCTTTCTCACTCAGCTCACTCTGTTATCATTCAGTAATGGAACGTGAATAAAGCAAAGCTGAGAAACGACACCTGTTCTAAAAGCACTGCTTTGTGATGAACCGCTTCACAGAGTCGCTCGGGCCCTGCTCTCACAGTGAACTCTCAGCAGAGACAAACACACGGCTAACCTGCCCCTATCGATTCCGTTAACATGAACACACACTCAACCCCGTCTCACAGCCGTCAGCCGTCTCACAGGATTCGGGTTCACTGTCGCACTGCCATTATTGTTATAGATGAATGAAGAAGCACCGCACACCACTTTGTGTGCAAGACATTAGCAGCACATTATTATAGTGTGTAAGACATTAGCAGCACATTATTATAGTGTGTAAGACATTAGCAGCACATTATTATAGTGTGTAAGACATTAGCAGCACATTATTATAGTGTGTAAGACATTAGCAGCACATTATTATAGTGTGTAAGACATTAGCAGCACATTATTATAGTGTGTAAGACATTAGCAGCACATTAATATAGTGTGTAAGACATTAGCAGCACATTAATATAGTGTGTAAGACATTAGCAGCACATTAATATAGTGTGTAAGACATTAGCAGCACATTAATATAGTGTGTAAGACATTAGCAGCACATTAATATAGTGTGTAAGACATTAGCAGCACATTAATATAGTGTGTAAGACATTAGCAGCACATTATTATAGTGTGTAAGACATTAGCAGCACATTATTATAGTGTGTAAGACATTAGCAGCACATTATTATAGTGTGTAAGACATTAGCAGCACATTATTATAGTGTGTAAGACATTAGCAGCACATTATTATAGTGTGTAAGACATTAGCAGCACATTAATATAGTGTGTAAGACATTAGCAGCACATTAATATAGTGTGTAAGACATTAGCAGCACATTAATATAGTGTGTAAGACATTAGCAGCACATTAATATAGTGTGTAAGACATTAGCAGCACATTAATATAGTGTGTAAGACATTAGCAGCACATTAATATAGTGTGTAAGACATTAGCAGCACATTATTATAGTGTGTAAGACATTAGCAGCACATTAATATAGTGTGTAAGACATTAGCAGCACATTATTATAGTGTGTAAGACATTAGCCAGCACATTATTATAAAGTAAGACATTAAGAACATAAGAAAGTTTACAAAACGAGAGGAGGCCATTCAGCCCATCTTGCTCGTTTTGGTTGTTAGTAGCTTATTGATCCCAAAATCTCATCAAGCGGCTTCTTAAAGGATCCCAGGGTGTCAGCTTCAACAACATTACTGGGGAGTTGATTCCAGACCCTCACAATTCTCTGTGTAAAAAAGTGCCTCCTATTTTCTGTTCTGAATGCCCCTTTGTCTAATCTCCATTTGTGACCCCTGGTCCTTGTTTCTTTTTTCAGGCTGAAAAAGTCCCTTGGGTCGACACTGTCAATACCTTTTAGAATTTTGAATGCTTGAATTAGGTCGCCACGTAGTCTTCTTTGTTCAAGACTGAACAGATTCAATTCTTTTAGCCTGTCTGCATATGACATGCCTTT
The DNA here is from genome assembly GCF_017654505.1 of Polyodon spathula. Taxonomy (NCBI): domain Eukaryota; kingdom Metazoa; phylum Chordata; class Actinopteri; order Acipenseriformes; family Polyodontidae; genus Polyodon; species Polyodon spathula. The sequence continues at coordinate 38,602,236 of NC_054549.1, read as the reverse complement.
TAAGCCCGGAATAATTCTGGTCGCTCTTCTTTGCACTCTTTCTAGAGCAGCAATATCTTTTTTATAGCGAGGTGACCAGAACTGCACACAATATTCAAGATGAGGTCTTACAAGTGCATTGTACAGTTTTAACATTACTTCCCTTTGATTTAAATTCAACACTTTTCACAATGTATCCGAGCATCTTGTTAGCCTTTTTTATAGCTTCCCCACATTGTCTAGATGAAGACATTTCTGAGTCAACAAAAACTCCTAGGTCTTTTTCATAGATTCCTTCTCCAATTTCAGTATCTCCCATATGATATTTATAATGTACATTTTTATTTCCTGCGTGCAGTACCTTACACTTTTCTCTATTAAATGTCATTTGCCATGTGTCTGCCCAGTTCTGAATCTTGTCTAGATCATTTTGAATGACCTTTGCTGCTGCAACAGTGTTTGCCACTCCTCGTATTTTTGTGTCGTCTGCAAATTTAACAAGTTTGCTTACTATACCAGAATCTAAATCATTAATGTAGATTAGGAATAGCAGAGGACCTAATACTGATCCCTGTGGTACACCGCTGGTTACCACACTCCAGTCTGAGGTTTTTCCTCTAATCAGTACTTTCTGTTTTCTATATGTTAACCACTCCCTAATCCATGTACATGTGTTTCCTTGAATCCCAACTGCGTTCAGTTTGAGAATTAATCTTTTGTGCGGGACTTGGTCAAAAGCTTTCTGGAAATCTAAATAAACCATGTCATATGCTTTGCAATTATCCATTATCGATGTTGCATCCTCAAAAAAATCAAGCAAGTTAGTTAGACACGATCTCCCTTTCCTAAAACCATGTTGACTGTCTCCCAGGACCCTGTTACCATATAGGTAATTTTCCATTTTGGATCTTATTATAGTTTCCATAAGTTTGCATATAATAAAAGTCAGGCTTACTGGTCTGTAGTTACCTGGTTCAGTTTTGTTTCCCTTTTTGTGGATCGGTATTACGTTTGCAATTTTCCAGTCTGTCGGTACCACCCCTGTGTCAAGAGACTGCTGCATGATCTTGGTTAGCGGTTTGTAAATTACTGCTTTCATTTCTTTGAGTACTACTGGGAGGATCTCATCTGGCCCAGGAGATTTGTTTATTTTAAGAGCTCCTAGTCCCTTTAACACTTCTGCCTCAGTTATGCTAAAGTTATTTAAAACTGGATAGGAACTGGAAGACATGTGGAGCATGTTGTCAGTATCTTCCTTTGTAAAAACTAGCAGCACTATTATAAAGTGTGTAAGACATTAGCAGCACATTATTATAAAGTGTGTAAGACATTAGCAGCACATTATTATAGTGTGTAAGACATTAGCAGCACATTATTATAGTGTGTAAGACATTAGCAGCACATTATTATAGTGTGTAAGACATTAGCAGCACATTATTATAGTGTGTAAGACATTAGCAGCACATTATTATAGTGTGTAAGACATTAGCAGCACATTATTATAGTGTGTAAGACATTAGCAGCACATTATTATAGTGTGTAAGACATTAGCAGCACATTATTATAAAGTGTGTAAGACATTAGCAGCACATTATTATAGTGTGTAAGACATTAGCAGCACATTATTATAGTGTGTAAGACATTAGCAGCACATTATTATAAAGTGTGTAAGACATTAGCAGCTCTCACATTAAAGTGTGCAAGACACTAGCAGTGACATTATTATAAACGGTGTAAGACACTAGCAGTCCAATATAAAACACAAAGCAGGTATTTCCCTTTCTTGAGGTGGTGTTATTTCTTTGCATACATCATGAGTTCTCTAGCGCTTTTATATGCCGCTATTACAGATCTGTTCAACAGTGCACCCAATACAAAGCGCGCCTGCTCTACTTCATCGTTTCATTTCACATCCCGCTTCATGTTAACACAGAGCTAGAGTTCCCAAACTCTGTTCACCTTCGCCAGGCAGCCGCTGCTCACGCTTGCTTTATTTATTGCCTCTGTGACTTGGGTTATTCGCTGAAATGACTGGGTAGCAATCCGAGGTCCAAGCACAGCTAGCTGCTCGACACAGAGCAGGACAGACCCGCCAGCGCTCACGCTTAATGCGGGCCATTGTTTGAATGCATTTAACCCTAAAATAACAGGAGCGCGCCACTCGGATCTGGGCTGGATGCAACTTCTCATGTTCCATTGCTACCGAGAGCTACAAATAAATTACATATTCTTGTTATTATTATACTAATATTTAATAACAATAATAATAATAATAATAATAATAATAATAATAATAATAAAGACCTAATTAAATCTCCATAATAATAAACACATGAAATTCACACTTGACACACCACTAGACTGTATGTAAGCATGTATGCATGCATGCTGTAAATACACGCACAGGCGACCAGTTTCGTTTCTTTGGACGACAAGCACACGGTATTATTCCGCAGCCAAGCCGCTTGCTTTCTCTCCACTTCTCGTCGCGCTCGCACTGGGGGTTGCAGATTGCGCAGCGCCTCTTGTTTGTGATTCAGATTTTCTGCACACAGCAGCACGGCAGCGGACTGGTTAAAACAATGTCGCCCCCGGACAACATACTTTGCTTACCTTTTCAAAATGCTGGGCTTGCTTTCCTTATCCCCAGGAAGCACGCTTCTTTCCCGGGACACTCAGGTGAGATGAGCGCAGAGCGGCGGTAAAGTCAAAAAGCAGGTTTCCAGGTGATGGGATTGTTATTGTTACTATTATTATTAGTAGTAGTATGATTTAACACGACCCGGTGTAATCCCCCTGTCCCGCAGTAATGAAGCGATTGGTATTCACTGAGACGCTGCCAGGCGCTGGGCAATCAGCAGCGTGCCAGCAGCACAGCGCACACAACACCGCACCGCCGCACGATACGGGCTCCTCGCTTTCTGAAATACACACAGGAGAACCCGTGACCAGCCCACAGCAACACAAGGCTTGCAACAACCCTGTAGCTTTGAAGGAAGAGTGGGGGGGGGAGAGAGAGAGAGAGAGAGGACGACTAAGGGACAAGGAGGGGAGGAGGCATGCGAGGACTGATACAATAATCACACACACATGCAGAATTCAGGGAGGGGGTGTTGAATGAACCCTGTGCTGGGTTTTGATTTGATGTTTTTTTTTATTGAATTATATTTGGGATCGCGGTAATGTAATTGTTGATCAGGACAGTTCTTATATAACAAGTACTGTCGTGCATATAAATATATCAGCAGGCTTCCATTGCCATAGAAGACACGTGTGGGGGTGAGAGAGAGAGAGAGAGAGAGAGAGAGAGAGAGAGAGAGAGAGAGAGAGAGACTGACTGACTGACTGAGAGACTGCGTGTTTTAATGGAAATGACCTTCAAAATATTTCGTTTTGGGAGTTACTCTAGGAAAGAGGGATTGAGGGAGAGGGAGAGAGAGATGGGATGGAGAGGAGTCTGTTTATGATAGCGTAGCTCTTCTCTGATTTAGATGCAGCAGTGAAGCTGGGAGGAGGACACCAGCCCTGGATAACGATGTCATTCCATCTGATTCTCTCCGCGTGTTTAATTCATATGAACGGAAAGCATCTATTATCTGGGATTGCACATTGCAGCAGCAGCAGGGAGCCGGCCCGCCCGCTGCCTGGAGTGAGTCCAGCTCTTATTGCAGCTGATCTTGAAATCACGAGGAGGAAGCGGCTGTGCAGGATCGACAGCTTAGGAGAGAGAATACAACGGCCAAGCCCCCTGTAGTTTATACACTCAAACAAACATCTCCCGTACGATACACAGACAGAGAGCTTTATCTAGCTACCTGTTTATCTATTGTAACACAGCCTCACGGCTGAGGTTCGTTTTGCCCTTTTAAAACACAGACACCAGAATTGCACTTCAGTACTTGCGTGCACTTTTACACACAAAAAAATAAACAAAACCAAACCCAACTCCCACTCAGAGTACTAATTAAACATTCTCCATCCTAACTGGACAGCTTAGCCATAAAACAAAACACTTTTACTCCCACTGTACCTTCTGTCACTGACAGCCTCTTCCCTTCTCACAAACTGCAGACTGCCCAGAACAAACATTAGTGCCCTGTTCAATACCTGCCTAATCACGCACAGGTGACATTCATTAACTCGTAGAGCATCTGGGCTGCTTCTCGCGGCATTCTGGGGAATGTAGTCTTTAAGCCCCTCTTAGACGACATTTGTTTCTCCTCCTCCCCTTAGTCTGACACACAATCTATCTATCTATAAACAGAGCGAGAGAGATAGACCATCACAGATAGTTAGGCAGACAGACAGATCGCTAGATAAACAGACAGAAGCAGTATATTGACAGACAGACAGACAGACAGAAAGATAGATAGACAGAGAGATAGACCATCACAGATAGTTAGGCAGACAGACAGATCGCTAGATAGAGAGAAACAGTAAATTGACAGACAGACGGAGAGATAGAGAGGCAGATGAAAAGCCGGATCACATCTGCAGTGAGGAGATCTGACTTTTAATATCAAAGAGACTCCTGAATCTATCGAGCGCTTCAAAGAGGGCTATGCGGCTTCTCAGAAGGCAGCCAAGTCTCTCAGCTTTTATGAGAGGGTCAGATATTAAGAAGACCCCCCCCTCCCTCTCCGCCCTTCATGAGAGGGTCATACATTCAGAAGACCCCCCCTCCCTCTCCGCCCCACATGAGAGGGTCATACATTCAGAAGACCCCCCCCCTCTCTCTCTGCCACTCATGAGAGGGTCATACATTCAGAAGACCCCCCCCCTCTCTCTCTGCCACTCATGAGAGGGTCATACATTCAGAAGACCCCCCCTCCCTCTCCGCCCCACATGAGAGGGTCATACATTCAGAAGACCCCCACCCTCTCTCTCTGCCACTCATGAGAGGGTCAGACATTCAGAAGACACACTTCCAGCTAGTCTAGGGGTTCGATGGAAAGCACTGCCAGTCAAAAACATACTGCACCTTCGCTTACTCATTAGAGTGACAGGTGTTCGAAAAGTCTGTAATGAATCCAAAAAAAAATTTCATCATTCATGACAATATCAAACTGCATTTTATTAAGAACAGGTTTGCAGTTAATCAAAATCCTGCATTTAGTTTTATTTGCCTGTGGCGGTTATGAGTTATGAACCAAAAAACGATTCACGTGCCAGCCCTGTGAAATAGAGAAGAGAGGGAGAGGGAGAGGTGTAGAAAGATGGAGGAGTGAGAGGTGTGGATAGAGAGGGAGAAGTAAAGAGAGGGAGGGTTGAGGTGGCTTTCCCAGTCAAACCAGGCTATTCCCAGGATCATTAGCATTCCGTCCAGGGATCTGTGATTCAGCGCTGCAGGACAGTCCTGGAATACCAATGGTGTGGAGAGGGGGGCTGACTCTTTCCACACACACTGAGAGAAACTGCAGTCTAGAATACAGAACAGACATTAGAGAGGGGGAGAGAGAGAGAGAGAGAGAGGGAGGGAGTGTGGGGGAGGAGAAAGGCGAAACACTGCACCTGTACCTCATCGCTAATGCATATCTATTGACTGTTTATCAACATGGAACCAAACTTCACTAAACAGTGAAAAACTGCCGATCAATTAAAACGTATTGACACGGCACAAAATAAGTGTGTGTTACCCGATTTCCTGGCCTGTTTTCAATGATTATTCTTGCATGTTAATGATATTGAATCCGCCATCCTAAGAGGACCCGAAAACACATCCATTCATGTGTTCATGCAGTGCAGGGAGAGGTGGAGCGTCTTGTTTGCCAGATTGTCTCAGGGGGGTGAAGTCACCTTCGTTCAGGTAATAAAGACGTGTTGAACAGCATCGCTGTTGGAAACAAGCCCTCCCTCCCTCTTCCAGCCCAGGCTCCAGGTGCTGCTGTTCTGTCGAGGCCATGGGAGAGAGCGACCCGAGAGGAAACTGTCTGGATTCGTTCATTAAAACATCCAGAGAGCCTTGGAGTGGCATGCAAGCCAGCGCCACAGTGAGAGGTGAGCACATCAGGGGGGGCTCAGCTACACTCACCTGACTGGCTAGCCAATCCTTCATAGTCCAAGCCTGTCTTTCACTAAATGTCCCCGCCTCCTCTTGCAATGCTGTGCCTCGCTCTTTGAAGTGCGTGTGCAGGTTTGGCACTGGAGGGGTTAAAGGAATGCGTGCTGCCCCTCTGACTGGGCAAGGCCACTGCGCCAGGCTGGTTTTGCACTGAGCTCTGATGCACTTAATCCTCTGCCAGGTTTACTGCACACCACACACACACTGGTTTATTAACCCACAAGCAAACTGACTGGAATCCACAGGAGAGGAGCGGAGTGCAGGAGCTGCCTGCTGAGCAAATTGAATTGTTGGATTGTTTTATCTGACTATCAGTCAGGCTGGTAATTCAGCTTGCTGGGTGGCTTTGTCTCCTTGATTGGGTTTTCATTTCCATTTTCAAGAAGCAGGATTTCAGTCCATGTTGCTGTGATGCTCTCAGGATCGAGAGTAAAGCAATCCACTCATCTTAATGAAGCAGCTCACACAATCCACACTCACTTTGCATGCTGATTAAAAGCAATTCCTCTGGGGTTTAGAGGGCCGTTGAAAAATAATCTGTGGATTCTGGGGGCAGGGGGGGCAGCCCTGTCTATTAGCTAAAGTCCAGGGCCAGGGGACCAGCCCTGTCTATTAGCTAAAGTCCAGGGCCAGGGGGGGTAGCCCTGTCTGTTAGCACTCGAGAAAACAAGTAGGACTGAGATCTTCCTGTGTATCTGTTAGTGTGTGCATGTCCGCTGAGATCTGCCTGTGTATCTGTTAGTGTCTGCATGTCTGCTGAGATCTGCCTGTGTGTCTGTTAGTGTGTGCATGTCCACTGAGATCTGCTTGTGTATCTGTTAGTGTCTGCATGTCTGCTGAGATCTGCCTGTGTATCTGTTAGTGTGTGCATGTCTGATGAGATCTGCCTGTGTATCTGTTAGTGTGTGCATGTCTGCTGAGATCTGCCTGTGTATCTGTTAGTGTCTGCATGTCTGCTGAGATCTGCCTGTGTATCTGTTAGTGTGTGCATGTCTGATGAGATCTGCCTGTGTATCTGTTAGTGTCTGCATGTCTGCTGAGATCTGCCTGTGTATCTGTTAGTGTGTGCATGTCTGCTGAGATCTGCCTGTGTATCTGTTAGTGTCTGCATGTCTGCTGAGATCTGCCTGTGTATCTGTTAGTGTCTGCATGTCCACTGAGATCTGCTTGTGTATCTGTTAGTGTCTGCATGTCTGCTGAGATCTGCCTGTGTATCTGTTAGTGTGTGCATGTCTGCTGAGATCTGCCTGTGTATCTGTTAGTGTGTGCATGTCCACTGAGATCTTCCTGTGTATCTGTTAGTGTGTGCATGTCCACTGAGATCTGCCTGTGTATCTGTTAGTGTGTGCATGTCCACTGAGATCTGCTTGTGTATCTGTTAGTGTCTGCATGTCTGCTGAGATCTGCCTGTGTATCTGTTAGTGTGTGCATGTCTGATGAGATCTGCCTGTGTATCTGTTAGTGTCTGCATGTCCACTGAGATCTGCCTGTGTATCTGTTAGTGTGTGCATGTCCACTGAGATCTGCCTGTGTATCTGTTAGTGTGTGCATGTCCACTGAGATCTGCCTGTGTATCTGTTAGTGTCTGCATGTCCACTGAGATCTGCCTGTGTATCTGTTAGTGTGTGCATGTCTGCTGAGATCTGCCTGTGTATCTGTTAGTGTCTGCATGTCTGCTGAGATCTGCCTGTGTATCTGTTAGTGTCTGCATGTCCACTGAGATCTGCCTGTGTATCTGTTAGTGTCTGCATGTCTGCTGAGATCTGCCTGTGTATCTGTTAGTGTGTGCATGTCTGCTGAGATCTGCCTGTGTATCTGTTAGTGTGTGCATGTCTGCTGAGATCTGCCTGTGTATCTGTTAGTGTGTGCATGTCTGCTGAGATCTGCCTGTGTATCTGTTAGTGTGTGCATGTCTGCTGAGATCTGCCTGTGTATCTGTTAGTGTCTGCATGTCCACTGAGATCTGCCTGTGTATCTGTTAGTGTCTGCATGTCCACTGAGATCTGCCTGTGTATCTGTTAGTGTCTGCATGTCCACTGAGATCTGCCTGTGTATCTGTTAGTGTGTGCATGTCTGCTGAGATCTGCCTGTGTATCTGTTAGTGTGTGCATGTCTGCTGAGATCTGCCTGTGTATCTGTTAGTGTGTGCATGTCCTGCTGAGATCTGCCTGTGTATCTGTTAGTGTCTGCATGTCTGCTGAGATCTGCCTGTGTATCTGTTAGTGTCTGCATGTCTGCTGAGATCTGCCTGTGTATCTGTTAGTGTCTGCATGTCTGCTGAGATCTGCCTGTGTATCTGTTAGTGTCTGCATGTCTGCTGAGATCTGCCTGTGTATCTGTTAGTGTGTGCATGTCTGCTGAGATCTGCCTGTGTATCTGTTAGTGTGTGCATGTCTGCTGAGATCTGCCTGTGTATCTGTTAGTGTCTGCATGTCTGCTGAGATCTGCCTGTGTATCTGTTAGTGTGTGCATGTCTGCTGAGATCTGCCTGTGTGTCTGTTAGTGTCTGCATGTCCGCTGAGATCTGCCTGTGTATCTGTTAGTGTGTGCATGTCTGCTGAGATCTGCCTGTGTGTCTGTTAGTGTGTGCATGTCTGCTGAGATCTGCCTGTGTGTCTGTTAGTGTGTGCATGTCCGCTGAGATCTGCCTGTGTATCTGTTAGTGTGTGCATGTCTGCTGAGATCTGCCTGTGTATCTGTTAGTGTGTGCATGTCCACTGAGATCTGCCTGTGTATCTGTTAGTGTCTGCATGTCTGCTGAGATCTGCCTGTGTATCTGTTAGTGTCTGCATGTCCACTGAGATCTGCTTGTGTATCTGTTAGTGTCTGCATGTCCACTGAGATCTGCCTGTGTATCTGTTAGTGTGTGCATGTCTGCTGAGATCTGCCTGTGTATCTGTTAGTGTCTGCATGTCTGCTGAGATCTGCCTGTGTATCTGTTAGTGTGTGCATGTCTGCTGAGATCTGCCTGTGTATCTGTTAGTGTGTGCATGTCTGCTGAGATCTGCCTGTGTATCTGTTAGTGTGTGCATGTCTGCTGAGATCTGCCTGTGTATCTGTTAGTGTGTGCATGTCCACTGAGATCTGCCTGTGTATCTGTTAGTGTGTGCATGTCTGCTGAGATCTGCCTGTGTATCTGTTAGTGTGTGCATGTCTGCTGAGATCTGCCTGTGTATCTGTTAGTGTGTGCATGTCTGCTGAGATCTGCCTGTGTATCTGTTAGTGTCTGCATGTCTGCTGAGATCTGCCTGTGTATCTGTTAGTGTGTGCATGTCTGCTGAGATCTGCCTGTGTATCTGTTAGTGTGTGCATGTCCACTGTCTGCCTGTGTATCTGAGATCTGCCTGTGTGTATCTGTTAGTGTCTGCATGTCTGCTGAGATCTGCTTGTGTATCTGTTAGTGTCTGCATGTCCACTGAGATCTGCCTGTGTATCTGTTAGTGTGTGCATGTCTGCTGAGATCTGCCTGTGTATCTGTTAGTGTCTGCATGTCTGCTGAGATCTGCCTGTGTATCTGTTAGTGTCTGCATGTCTGCTGAGATCTGCCTGTGTATCTGTTAGTGTCTGCATGTCCACTGAGATCTGCCTGTGTATCTGTTAGTGTGTGCATGTCTGCTGAGATCTGCCTGTGTATCTGTTAGTGTCTGCATGTCTGCTGAGATCTGCCTGTGTATCTGTTAGTGTCTGCATGTCCACTGAGATCTGCCTGTGTATCTGTTAGTGTCTGCATGTCTGCTGAGATCTGCCTGTGTATCTGTTAGTGTGTGCATGTCCACTGAGATCTGCCTGTGTATCTGTTAGTGTGTGCATGTCTGCTGAGATCTGCCTGTGTATCTGTTAGTGTCTGCATGTCCACTGAGATCTGCCTGTGTATCTGTTAGTGTGTGCATGTCTGCTGAGATCTGCCTGTGTATCTGTTAGTGTCTGCATGTCTGCTGAGATCTGCCTGTGTATCTGTTAGTGTCTGCATGTCCACTGAGATCTGCCTGTGTATCTGTTAGTGTGTGCATGTCTGCTGAGATCTGCCTGTGTATCTGTTAGTGTCTGCATGTCTGCTGAGATCTGCCTGTGTATCTGTTAGTGTCTGCATGTCTGCTGAGATCTGCCTGTGTATCTGTTAGTGTCTGCATGTCCACTGAGATCTGCCTGTGTATCTGTTAGTGTGTGCATGTCCACTGAGATCTGCCTGTGTATCTGTTAGTGTCTGCATGTCTGCTGAGATCTGCCTGTGTATCTGTTAGTGTCTGCATGTCCACTGAGATCTGCCTGTGTATCTGTTAGTGTCTGCATGTCCACTGAGATCTGCCTGTGTATCTGATCTTTTTATCACAATAAATGTAAAATACATTGTGGGTCCTCTTCTGGCTCCACACACCTGCAACAACAAAATGTTTGTTCTGTGTTCTGTTTAAAACCTAACTTCTGTGTTTGTGTGAGTCCTGTTTGCCTGTCTGACCACACTGCAACACATGCATTGCAGGTCAGGGTGAAGACAGAGTGGAGCAGTGAACCATTGAGAGGACCCTCATCAGAGAGAGAGAGAGAGAGAGAGAGAGAGAGAGAGAGAGAGAGAGAGAGAGAGAGAGAGAGAGAGAGAGAGAGAGAGAGAGAGAGAGAGAGTGCGTGCTGGTGATTGCTGAGCTGTGAAGGAGAGCACACACTAACAGGTATTTAAGGATCTCTCCAGAGTCAGGCCATTATCTCTCAGATGATTATCCAGCTCTAGGGCTCCAAGCAGGCCTGCACCAGCCTGGGATTTTCTTTCTCTTCTCTTTCCCTCACTATCTGTCTCCTTCTCCCTCTTGTTGCAGATTCATTACAGCTCTGAAGTGGGAAGGGTCCTTATCTGCTTTGTGCAGGGCTCACCCCAGCTAGCTGCTTGTGTGAATAACAGGGAGAGAGAGATCAATGAGGGTGCCATCACAGTGGCCTGTTTGAAAGCTTTCCTCAGTAACTGTACAGTTTTCTCTGCATTTCCTATGTTTATCTATAGGCTTTCCCAAACCTCTCTGGGCTTTACCATGCTTTCACTATGCTTGATTACAGATTGCTATACGTTTAATAAGGAGTACACTTTTATAAGGGATTGTACTGTAAAGTCTTAGGATTATCAGGTGAATCTTCGATACAAAGGAAAGGTTGCATCATCACAAGGTACTGCAACAGAATGTGTGGGGATCACCGCTCCCAACGAGAAAGACACAGAGAGGACATGCAAGCTGCTTTCAAAATAGCACTTTCAAAAATAGAAAGCTTCCACTCCTCGCTCTCACAGCATTGAGGTGCTAACGAGGGTGTGAGACACAGTGTAGCCCAGATCCACAATACCAGAATACACACTGACACACACAACCCAGCTTCACTCTGCATACCTGAGCCAGATCCACAATAGCAGAATACACACTAACACACACACCCCAGCTTCACTCTGCATACCTGAGCCAGATCCACACCAATACCAGACACACACACACACACACACCCCAGCTTCACTCTGCATACCTGAGCCAGATCCACAATACCAGAATACACACTGACACACACACACACACACACACCAGCTTCACACTGCATACCTGAGCCAGATCCACAATACCAGAATACACACTGACACACACACACACACACACACACACACCCCAGCTTCACTCTGCATACCTGAGCCAGATCCACAATACCAGAATACACACTGACACACACACCCCAGCTTCACTCTGCATACCTGAGCCAGATCCACAATACCAGAATACACACTGACACACACACCCCAGCTTCACCCTGCATACCTGAGCCAGATCCACAATACCAGAATACACACTGACACACACACACACACACACACACACACACACCCCAGCTTCACTCTGCATACCTGAGCCAGATCCACAATACCAGAATACACACTGACACACACACCCCAGCTTCACTCTGCATACCTGAGCCAGATCCACAATACCAGAATACACACTGACACACACACCCCAGCTTCACTCTGCATACCTGAGCCAGATCCACAATACCAGAATACACACTGACACACACACCCCAGCTTCACTCTGCATACCTGAGCCAGATCCACAATACCAGAATACACACTGACACACACACCCCAGCTTCACTCTGCATACCTGAGCCAGATCCACAATACCAGAATACACACTGACACACACACCCCAGCTTCACTCTGCATACCTGAGCCAGATCCACAATACCAGAATACACACTGACACACACACCCCAGCCCCACCCTGCATACCTGAGCCAGATCCACAATACCAGAATACACACTGACACACACACCCCAGCTTACTCTGCATACCTGAGCCAGATCCACAATACCAGAATACACACTGACACACACACCCCAGCTTCACTCTGCATACCTGAGCCAGATCCACAATACCAGAATACACACTGACACACACACCCCAGCTTCACTCTGCATACCTGAGCCAGATCCACAATACCAGAATACACACTGACACACACACCCCAGCTTCACTCTGCATACCTGAGCCAGATCCACAATACCAGAATACACACTGACACACACACCCCAGCTTCACTCTGCATACCTGAGCCAGATCCACAATACCAGAATACACACTGACACACACACCCCAGCTTCACTCTGCATACCTGAGCCAGATCCACAATACCAGAATACACACTGACACACACACCCCAGCTTCACTCTGCATACCTGAGCCAGATCCACAATACCAGAATACACACTGACACACACACCCCAGCTTCACTCTGCATACCTGAGCCAGATCCACAATACCAGAATACACACTGACACACACACCCCAGCTTCACTCTGCATACCTGAGCCAGATCCACAATACCAGAATACACACTGACACACACACACCCCAGCTTCACTCTGCATACCTGAGCCAGATCCACAATACCAGAATACACACTGACACACACACCCCAGCTTCACTCTGCATACCTGAGCCAGATCCACAATACCAGAATACACACTGACACACACACCCCAGCTTCACTCTGCATACCTGAGCCAGATCCACAATACCAGAATACACACTGACACACACACCCCAGCTTCACTCTGCATACCTGAGCCAGATCCACAATACCAGAATACACACTGACACACACACCCCAGCTTCACTCTGCATACCTGAGCCAGATCCACAATACCAGAATACACACTGACACACACACCCCAGCTTCACTCTGCATACCTGAGCCAGATCCACAATACCAGAATACACACTGACACACACACACACACACCCACACACACACACACACACCACACACCCACACCCACACCCCAGCTTCACTCTGCATACCTGAGCCAGATCCACAATACCAGAATACACACTGACACACACACCCCAGCTTCACTCTGCATACCTGAGCCAGATCCACAATACCAGAATACACACTGACACACACACCCCAGCTTCACCCTGCATACCTGAGCCAGATCCACAATACCAGAATACACACTGACACACACACCCCAGCTTCACTCTGCATACCTGAGCCAGATCCACAATACCAGAATACACACTGACACACACACCCCAGCTTCACTCTGCATACCTGAGCCAGATCCACAATACCAGAATACACACTGACACACACACCCCAGCTTCACTCTGCATACCTGAGCCAGATCCACAATACCAGAATACACACTGACACACACACCCCAGCTTCACTCTGCATACCTGAGCCAGATCCACAATACCAGAATACACACTGACACACACACCCCAGCTTCACTCTGCATACCTGAGCCAGATCCACAATACCAGAATACACACTGACACACACAACCCAGCTTCACTCTGCATACCTGAGCCAGATCCACAATACCAGAATACACACTGACACACACACCCCAGCTTCACTCTGCATACCTGAGCCAGATCCACAATACCAGAATACACACTGACACACACACCCCAGCTTCACTCTGCATACCTGAGCCAGATCCACAATACCAGAATACACACTGACACACACAACCCCAGCTTCACTCTGCATACCTGAGCCAGATCCACAATACCAGAATACACACTGACACACACACCCCAGCTTCACTCTGCATACCTGAGCCAGATCCACAATACCAGAATACACACTGACACACACACCCCAGCTTCACTCTGCATACCTGAGCCAGATCCACAATACCAGAATACACACTGACACACACAACCCAGCTTCACTCTGCATACCTGAGCCAGATCCACAATACCAGAATACACACTGACACACACACCCCAGCTTCACTCTGCATACCTGAGCCAGATCCACAATACCAGAATACACACTGACACACACACCCCAGCTTCACTCTGCATACCTGAGCCAGATCCACAATACCAGAATACACACTGACACACACACCCCAGCTTCACTCTGCATACCTGAGCCAGATCCACAATACCAGAATACACACTGACACACACACCCCAGCTTCACTCTGCATACCTGAGCCAGATCCACAATACCAGAATACACACTGACACACACACCCCAGCTTCACTCTGCATACCTGAGCCAGATCCACAATACCAGAATACACACTGACACACACACCCCAGCTTCACTCTGCATACCTGAGCCAGATCCACAATACCAGAATACACACTGACACACACACCCCAGCTTCACTCTGCATACCTGAGCCAGATCCACAATACCAGAATACACACTGACACACACACCCCAGCTTCACTCTGCATACCTGAGCCAGATCCACAATACCAGAATACACACTGACACACACACCCCAGCTTCACTCTGCATACCTGAGCCAGATCCACAATACCAGAATACACACTGACACACACACCCCAGCTTCACTCTGCATACCTGAGCCAGATCCACAATACCAGAATACACACTGACACACACACCCCAGCTTCACTCTGCATACCTGAGCCAGATCCACAATACCAGAATACACACTGACACACACACCCCAGCTTCACTCTGCATACCTGAGCCAGATCCACAATACCAGAATACACACTGACACACACACCCCAGCTTCACTCTGCATACCTGAGCCAGATCCACAATACCAGAATACACACTGACACACACACCCCAGCTTCACTCTGCATACCTGAGCCAGATCCACAATACCAGAATACACACTGACACACACACCCCAGCTTCACCCTGCATACCTGAGCCAGATCCACAATACCAGAATACACACTGACACACACACCCCAGCTTCACTCTGCATACCTGAGCCAGATCCACAATACCAGAATACACACTGACACACACACCCCAGCTTCACTCTGCATACCTGAGCCAGATCCACAATACCAGAATACACACTGACACACACACCCACACACCCACACACCCACACACCCACACCCACACCCCAGCTTCACTCTGCATACCTGAGCCAGATCCACAATACCAGAATACACACTGACACACACACACACAGATTGAGGTATTAATGTTAAATATGATATCTTCAATAATGCGTTGCAAGCATGGTAAAGCACAGGGAAGCATATTAAGAAAGCATTGCAGACCATGGTAACGCCCAGTATAATCATGGAGAAACAGCAAAATGAATTATTTTGCAAATGCACTTGTGGTGAACTTTTCTAAGAGGTGTTGTGGAAACCTGATAATATCTCACTGTCTTTGTCTCTGTCATCAATCACCTGCAGCAATTACTTTGTGTAAACACAGAGCCGCTCTGTCTCTCCTCGTTCTTCTCTGTTCTAGCGGTTAGATATTAAACTCTCGTCTGCTGGACAGTGACTGGAGTCTTTATTAAAGCTGGATGAATGAAGATTCAGCCAGCTCTCCTCTCCAGTTTTTCCCAATCGCTTACATACTGTTCTTGAAACATTGTGCTGCTTTATCAAAACAGTTAACACAGCACTCAAAACAGAAACCTAGTTTGCAAAATAACACTTTTCATTTGCAAATTGCTCTAATGCTCTCAAAATAGCAAATATGTGTCACAAAGTACATCAAAACAATACAGTTTGTTATCTAATGAAAAGCTCACATTTTGAGCCATTTCACAAAGGTACAATAAATCCAAACCTCACTACAGCATGTTGATCCTCTCTGGGGTTCAGGAGTAGAGAGTTTGGTGGGAGGAACACCACTGAGAGACGTGGATGAGCTTCAAACCGCTCCCTAACAAGAGCAGAGTGGTGGAAGCTAACATGGTCTCATATTACAACACAGTTTGTCAGCTGCGACCCCTCCAGTGCTCTCTCCTCTGGGGTGCAAGACTATTGTACATTGCATCTAAAAACGCAAGCAGGCGTTCACCAGGCACATCAACTGTGGCTCGGTGACCAATGACATTCGTCCTGCCTCTCCTTAGTGTGCTCAGATTGAAGCCAGCCTCTTCCACATAGATACAATAATGTAGAGTGATACTGGCCTCAAGCTCGTTTATTCTCTGAAGAAAGAAAAACAGTATCACAGATCACACAACGTGAAGAGATCGGTATGCTTCATATCGTTAGCTGTTACAGCAGTATACGTTTGCACTGCAATATTGTAAGGCGTGCAGAAATGACTTGCATGTGCGTACTGGAACCTCATCTCCTTCACCTATCAGTTCCAACCTGGACACCTGCTTCATTGTCAGCGGGTTTCGCTTCAAGACACGGTCAGTTGTTGCTAGACTGACACCATTTACATTGTGAAATATTTCATTATCTTGGATGATCGAGCTCTGAATCTCCCTCAAACGGGTGGTATTGTTGGCAGCCCCCATATCCACTATAGCAGCCTCCCGTCGAGCTGTAAAGATTCATCCTCGGCCACCAGAAGGGGCTTTTCTTTCAAATCTATAACTGAATCGAATGTTGACAGATAGGAATGCAGGAATTGAATGACAGCAGAACTGCACAGAGATGAGATGTATGCTGACGTACCCATTCCTGAAGGCTGTCGTTCTTGTCTTTCAGGTCCTCCCTCTCTGACCTGCTCCATTTCTCACTATTCACTGTGAATTCACCTTTGGCCTCCTTCATTCATGATTAAGGTCTGATGGGTGATTGAAGAATTGAGCAGTTTGCTTCTGCAAATGGCAGGTATAGATGAATGCAATTGGAACTGATTGCTTTCTCCTGCAAACAAACGCTTTGATTTGGATTAGACTCATTCAAATGCATTTTGTGTCAAATGTTGAGACTTGTATTTAGCGTTTTGCAAAAAAGTCTTAAAGATTTACATTTTGTGAAAAGAACCATAAATGACTTACAGTTATGCAAAAAACAATGCAGCTCTGGATGTGTAGGTCTTGATGTCTTTGACCACAGTTTCATTAACATTGATTTAGCAATCAAGGCAAACTGTAATAAGAATAATAAAAAACAACAATTCTGCAAGAATGACCAAGGAATGAGAAAAGCTTTCATGCACACCTTGCACAAAACCTGCAACATCTTTTTACAGTTTTACATTAAGATACTATACATGATCATACTTTTAACAAGCAGCAATCAATCAATCACTCCAGAGCTCCTCTCAGCTCCCTGGCACACCGCACAGCAATCAATCAATCAATCAATCACTCCAGAGCTCCTCTCAGCTCCCTGCACACCGCACAGCAATCAATCAATCAATCAATCACTCCAGAGCTCCTCTCAGCTCCCTGCACACCGCACAGCAATCAATCAATCAATCAATCACTCCAGAGCTCCTCTCAGCTCCCTGCACACCGCACAGCAATCAATCAATCAATCAATCACTCCAGAGCTCCTCTCAGCTCCCTGCACACTGCACAGCAATCAATCAATCAATCAATCACTCCAGAGCTCCTCTCAGCTCCCTGCACACCGCACAGCAATCAATCAATCAATCAATCACTCCAGAGCTCCTCTCAGCTCCCTGGAACACCGCACAGCAATCAATCAATCAATCAATCACTCCAGAGCTCCTCTCAGCTCCCTGCACACCGCACAGCAATCAATCAATCAATCAATCACTCCAGAGCTCCTCTCAGCTCCCTGCACACCGCACAGCAATCAATCAATCAATCAATCACTCCAGAGCTCCTCTCAGCTCCCTGCACACCGCACAGCAATCAATCAATCAATCAATCACTCCAGAGCTCCTCTCAGCTCCCTGCACACCGCACAGCAATCAATCAATCAATCAATCACTCCAGAGCTCCTCTCAGCTCCCTGCACACCGCACAGCAATCAATCAATCAATCAATCACTCCAGAGCTCCTCTCAGCTCCCTGCACACCGCACAGCAATCAATCAATCAATCAATCACTCCAGAGCTCCTCTCAGCTCCCTGCACACCGCACAGCAATCAATCAATCAATCAATCACTCCAGAGCTCCTCTCAGCTCCCTGCACACCGCACAGCAATCAATCAATCAATCAATCACTCCAGAGCTCCTCTCAGCTCCCTGCACACCGCACAGCAATCAATCAATCAATCAATCACTCCAGAGCTCCTCTCAGCTCCCTGGCACACCGCACAGCAATCAATCAATCAATCAATCACTCCAGAGCTCCTCTCAGCTCCCTGCACACCGCACAGCAATCAATCAATCAATCAATCACTCCAGAGCTCCTCTCAGCTCCCTGCACACCGCACAGCAATCAATCAATCAATCAATCACTCCAGAGCTCCTCTCAGCTCCCTGCACACCGCACAGCAATCAATCAATCAATCAATCACTCCAGAGCTCCTCTCAGCTCCCTGCACACCGCACAGCAATCAATCAATCAATCAATCACTCCAGAGCTCCTCTCAGCTCCCTGCACACCGCACAGCAATCAATCAATCAATCAATCACTCCAGAGCTCCCTCTCAGCTCCCTGCACACCGCACAGCAATCAATCAATCAATCAATCACTCCAGAGCTCCTCTCAGCTCCCTGCACACCGCACAGCAATCAATCAATCAATCACTCCAGAGCTCCTCTCAGCTCCCTGCACACCGCACAGCAATCAATCAATCAATCAATCACTCCAGAGCTCCTCTCAGCTCCCTGCACACCGCACAGCAATCAATCAATCAATCAATCACTCCAGAGCTCCTCTCAGCTCCCTGCACACCGCACAGCAATCAATCAATCAATCAATCACTCCAGAGCTCCTCTCAGCTCCCTGCACACCGCACAGCAATCAATCAATCAATCAATCACTCCAGAGCTCCTCTCAGCTCCCTGCACACCGCACAGCAATCAATCAACCAATCAATCACTCCAGAGCTCCTCTCAGCCCCCTGCACACCGCACAGCAATCAATCAACCAATCAATCACTCCAGAGCTCCTCTCAGCTCCCTGCACACCGCACAGCAATCAATCAATCAATCAATCACTCCAGAGCTCCTCTCAGCTCCCTGCACACCGCACAGCAATCAATCAATCAATCAATCACTCCAGAGCTCCTCTCAGCTCCCTGCACACCGCACAGCAATCAATCAACCAATCAATCACTCCAGAGCTCCTCTCAGCTCCCTGCACACCGCACAGCAATCAATCAATCAATCAATCACTCCAGAGCTCCTCTCAGCTCCCTGCACACCGCACAGCAATCAATCAATCAATCAATCACTCCAGAGCTCCTCTCAGCTCCCTGCACACCGCACAGCAATCAATCAATCAATCAATCACTCCAGAGCTCCTCTCAGCTCCCTGCACACCGCACAGCAATCAATCAATCAATCAATCACTCCAGAGCTCCTCTCAGCTCCCTGCACACCGCACAGCAATCAATCAATCAATCAATCACTCCAGAGCTCCTCTCAGCTCCCTGGCACACCGCACAGCAATCAATCAATCAATCAATCACTCCAGAGCTCCTCTCAGCTCCCTGCACACTGCACAGCAATCAATCAATCAATCAATCACTCCAGAGCTCCTCTCAGCTCCCTGCACACCGCACAGCAATCAATCAATCAATCAATCACTCCAGAGCTCCTCTCAGCTCCCTGGCACACCGCACAGCAATCAATCAATCAATCAATCACTCCAGAGCTCCTCTCAGCTCCCTGCACACCGCACAGCAATCAATCAATCAATCAATCACTCCAGAGCTCCTCTCAGCTCCCTGCACACCGCACAGCAATCAATCAATCAATCAATCACTCCAGAGCTCCTCTCAGCTCCCTGCACACCGCACAGCAATCAATCAATCAATCAATCACTCCAGAGCTCCCTCTCAGCTCCCTGCACACCGCACAGCAATCAATCAATCAATCAATCACTCCAGAGCTCCTCTCAGCTCCCTGCACACCGCACAGCAATCAATCAATCAATCAATCACTCCAGAGCTCCTCTCAGCTCCCTGCACACTGCACAGCAATCAATCAATCAATCAATCACTCCAGAGCTCCTCTCAGCTCCCTGCACACCGCACAGCAATCAATCAATCAATCAATCACTCCAGAGCTCCTCTCAGCTCCCTGCACACCGCACAGCAATCAATCAATCAATCAATCACTCCAGAGCTCCTCTCAGCTCCCTGCACACTGCACAGCAATCAATCAATCAATCAATCACTCCAGAGCTCCCTCTCAGCTCCCTGCACACCGCACAGCAATCAATCAATCAATCAATCACTCCAGAGCTCCCTCTCAGCTCCCTGCACACCGCACAGCAATCAATCAATCAATCAATCACTCCAGAGCTCCTCTCAGCTCCCTGGCACACCGCACAGCAATCAATCAATCAATCAATCACTCCAGAGCTCCCTCTCAGGTCCCTGGAACACTGCACGGCTATGATGCCAGCAAACATTAACACCACTGACAGCTGTTGCTGATTCGCACACATGTCAACAATATTAAAGCGCTGGCACAGCTGCGGATAAGCCAGTTGGCACCATGTACCAGGTATCGAGGGCCAACTCTGCCACTCAATCTGGGCTGGCGAGCTATAAAAAATAAACCACAAGCACGCATATATGCATGTAATATCGGGCACCTTCTACGACAGTAATCTCTTTTACACGCGTTTGAAATGGGATTGTCAAACTTACTGAGTGCAGTTGTATACAAACATCCACTGAGTTGGTTCATACATGTATTATGCAAGGCACTGCTCTGTGTGTCCGTTTCACAAGATCAAAGTCCTGCCAGAGAACTGTCTTATTTCCACACTGGGACCCCGGCTGTGATAATCCCTGTAATGCTGGATTTCAATGTGACACCACATACGAGCAGAATTCACAACAACTTCAGCGAGGCTGCAGGAGACAGCATCGCTACGAGCGCATCCTTCACTGTGACACACGCAGGCACGCGGATAACTCTTCACAGCGTTCTTTGTCAGGGTTGTTGGCCCTCAGCTGCCCACAACTGCGCCATCACTGCAACAGCAAAGAAAAAGTTAGAGGTTTAGTTTATTTTTCTTAGTGTGAGAATAATGACTCTTCTCCCCCACTCAGTGGAGAGGAAAACCCCTCCCACGGGTCTCTGAGGAGAGAGAGCCCCCTCTCCAGGCATGTTGGGCAAGACCAGCTCCCCATTGCTTAGTTTGATGAGGGCTGCTTGATATTGACTGTGTGCTTAGCTCTACACTAGTATGTAATCTTTATGAAGGGGGTGTGTCTGCAGCACACAGGGCCGTATTCACAACACTTCAAGGCCTGTTTTAAGTTTTTAAGGACTGTTTTTAAAAACAATTTGGTTTTTGCCATGCAACTGTTTTAGAGAGGGTTTCATAACAGTTAGTTCTCGTTCTTCAAAGCAATGTCGTCTAGTTTCCATCTGAAAGGACACAAACAGAGAGAGAGAGTGAGAGAGAGAGGGGGAGAGAGAGAGAGAGAGAGATAGAGTAGTATTAATAAAACATACAGTTTCAACCACATCAAAATCCTGTGTAAATTTCCAGGTTTGTCGAGTTGAAACGATGACTATTCAAGAATGCCGGTGCCAGTGAATCACACTCATGAGCACAGCGTCATTACTGAAGAGGTGAGTAATCACAGAGTAATCTTCTGGGTGGAGTCACTGCAGTGCATGTCCTGCAGGGGGCGTGCGCAGGACAGACAGGTGCGTAGAAAGAGGCTCGCTCTGCACCTCCTCAATACCTCTGAATATGCGCCCGCTGATCCCTCGTCGTCTCCTTTAAATGATCCCCATTGCCCTGCCAGCTTCTCATTTTCTCATCATCCAAGCTGGCTCCTCTCACTCTGTCATTTCCATGGGATGTTGAGATCTCTGAAAAGCTGTGTTTAAACTAAATTACCAGATCAGACAGACAGGGGCCAGCTGGCTGGCTGACGCACATGCTTCACAGAGAGCCTCACAGCAATGGGACTCTCACCACTGTCCTCTGCCTCAGCCTCACCAGAGAACAGACTGGACAGATATTACACAATTTCAATTGCGTACCCTTCATGTATGATTAAGTGTTGGGTGGCTTCCTCTAATGTACAATCCACCCTCTTTGTCTGGTATACAAAGCGTGCAAGAGAAAGTATCCTCTCAATGAGATTGAATAGAGGCAGCCACTGAACACTTAGTTCACATGAGTGTAGAAATCATGAGCTCTAAATAGAAGCAGTGCATGTGTTTCTGTAGACACTGCTGTGTTTTAAATGTTCAGAACGCTTTGTCAGCGACACTCGACTCTCTCAATGCTGTTACAAGCGTAGCTGCTGCTGACAGGCTCGAGTGGGGGGGGGACTGGAATTAGCTTCGGCAGAGCGGCCTCCTTTCTCCAGCCGGCAGCTTAATAATGACACCCAGAGTCCATTGTGTGGTGGAGCGTCGCATTACAGGGAATGCATAACCCTGTCACTCCATGGTCTGACACACAGACTCCTCTCGGAGCTGGCGTGTCACAGCAGGACACAGTGTCAGTTACCCAGTCGTGACTGTGCTATTACATCTCGGAGCTGGCGTGTTACAGCAGGACACTCTGCCAGTTACCCAGTCCTGACTGTGCTGTTGCATCTCAGAGCTGGCGTGTTACAGCAGGACACAGTGCCAGTTACCCAGTCGTGACTGTGCTATTACATCTCGGAGCTGGCGTGTTACAGCAGGACACTCTGCCAGTTACCCAGTCGTGACTGTGCTATTACATCTCGGAGCTGGCGTGTTACAGCAGGACACAGTGCCAGTTACCCAGTCCTGACTGTGCTATTACATCTCGGAGCTGGCGTGTTAAAGCAGGACACTCTGCCAGTTACCCAGTCCTGACTGTGCTGTTGCATCTCAGAGCTGGCGTGTTACAGCAGGACACAGTGCCAGTTACCCAGTCGTGACTGTGCTATTACATCTCGGAGCTGGCGTGTTACAGCAGGACACTCTGCCAGTTACCCAGTCGTGACTGTGCTATTGCATCTTGGAGATGGCGTGTTACAGCAGGACACAGTGCCAGTTACCCAGTCCTGACTGTGCTATTACATCTCGGAGCTGGCGTGTTACAGCAGGACACAGTGCCAGTTACCCAGTCCTGACTGTGCTATTACATCTCGGAGCTGGCCTGTCACAGCAGGACACAGTGCCAGTTACCCACCCTGACTGTGCTATTGCATCTTGGAGCTGGCGTGTTACAGCAGGACACAGTGCCAGTTACCCAGTCGTGACTGTGCTATTACATCTCGGAGCTGGCGTGTTACAGCAGGACACTCTGCCAGTTACCCAGTCGTGACTGTGCTATTGCATCTTGGAGCTGGCGTGTTACAGCAGGACACAGTGCCAGTTACCCAGTCGTGACTGTGCTATTGCATCTCAGAGCTGGCGTGTTACAGCAGGACACAGTGCCAGTTACCCAGTCGTGACTGTGCTATTACATCTCGGAGCTGGCGTGTTACAGCAGGACACTCTGCCAGTTACCCAGTCGTGACTGTGCTATTGCATCTTGGAGCTGGCGTGTTACAGCAGGACACAGTGCCAGTTACCCAGTCCTGACTGTGCTATTACATCTCGGAGCTGGCGTGTCACAGCAGGACACAGTGCCAGTTACCCAGTCGTGACTGTGCTATTACATCTTGGAGCTGGCGTGTTACAGCAGGACACAGTGCCAGTTACCCTGTCCTGACTGTGCTATTACATCTCGGAGCTGGCGTGTTACAGCAGGACACTCTGCCAGTTACCCAGTCCTGACTGTGCTGTTGCATCTCAGAGCTGGCGTGTTACAGCAGGACACAGTGCCAGTTACCCAGTCGTGACTGTGCTATTACATCTCGGAGCTGGCGTGTTACAGCAGGACACTCTGCCAGTTACCCAGTCGTGACTGTGCTATTACATCTCAGAGCTGGCGTGTTACAGCAGGACACAGTGCCAGTTACCCAGTCCTGACTGTGCTATTACATCTCGGAGCTGGCGTGTTACAGCAGGACACAGTGCCAGTTACCCAGTCCTGACTGTGCTATTGCATCTCGGAGCTGGCGTGTTACAGCAGGACACAGTGCCAGTTACCCAGTCCTGACTGTGCTATTACATCTCGGAGCTGGCGTGTTACAGCAGGACACAGTGCCAGTTACCCAGTCCTGACTGTGCTATTACATCTCGGAGCTGGCGTGTTACAGCAGGACACACTGCCAGTTACCCAGTCCTGACTGTGCTGTTACATCTCGGAGCTGGCGTGTTACAGCAGGACACAGTGCCAGTTACCCAGTCCTGACTGTGCTATTACATCTCGGAGCTGGCGTGTTACAGCAGGACACAGTGCCAGTTACCCAGTCCTGACTGTGCTATTACATCTCGGAGCTGGCCTGTCACAGCAGGACACAGTGCCAGTTACCCAGTCGTGACTGTGCTATTACATCTCGGAGCTGGCGTGTTACAGCAGGACACAGTGCCAGTTACCCAGTCCTGACTGTGCTATTACATCTCGGAGCTGGCCTGTCACAGCAGGACACAGTGCCAGTTACCCAGTCCTGACTGTGCTATTACATCTCGGAGCTGGCGTGTTACAGCAGGACACAGTGCCAGTTACCCTGTCCTGACTGTGCTATTACATCTCGGAGCTGGCTACAGCAGGACACAGTGCCAGTTACCCAGTCCTGACTGTGCTATTACATCTCGGAGCTGGCCTGTCACAGCAGGACACAGTGCCAGTTACCCTGCATCTGTTGCTTCTCAGAGCTGGCGTGTTACAGCAGGACACAGTGCCAGTTACCCAGTCCTGACTGTGCTATTACATCTCGGAGCTGGCGTGTTACAGCAGGACACAGTGCCAGTTACCCAGTCGTGACTGTGCTATTACATCTCGGAGCTGGCGTGTTACAGCAGGACACAGTGCCAGTTACCCAGTCGTGACTGTGCTATTACATCTCGGAGCTGGCGTGTCACAGCAGGACACAGTGCCAGTTACCCAGTCGTGACTGTGCTATTACATCTCGGAGCTGGCCTGTCACAGCAGGACACAGTGCCAGTTACCCAGTCGTGACTGTGCTATTACATCTCGGAGCTGGCGTGTTACAGCAGGACACAGTGCCAGTTACCCAGTCGTGACTGTGCTATTACATCTCGGAGCTGGCCTGTCACAGCAGGACACAGTGCCAGTTACCCTGTCGTGACTGTGCTATTACATCTCGGAGATGGCGTGTTACAGCAGGACACAGTGCCAGTTACCCAGTCGTGACTGTGCTGTTGCATCTCGGAGCTGGCCTGTCACAGCAGGACACAGTGCCAGTTACCCAGTCCTGACTGTGCTATTACATCTCGGAGCTGGCCTGTCACAGCAGGACACAGTGCCAGTTACCCTGTCGTGACTGTGCTATTACATGGCTAGATAAGCACAGTGGTCCCGTGATTTCCTCTGTCCAGCAAGGAAAGCACGGAGCGGGACTTTAATACTGACAAACCAGCAGAGCAGGACAGAAACCATACAATACAGAACGAAACAGTGCAGAAAAAACAAACACAGCTTTTATTGAACTTTTATTATCAGAATTATTATCATATACAAATCATTTTATTGCACAATTCTATTAAATATACAGCTTCAGCCCTGTATTCATAGACTTAACACACTCCATGTAACAAACCAGCCCGAGACCTGAAACACTCCTTATAGAAGAGTTGGCCAACAGAAAGTTGCACTGAATGGTCAGCTTTCCAACGCGTTTATCATCGATTACATGGCTGGTTTTTATAAATATGCTTTACTTCACCTCTCTATACTTTATTACACTTTGCCCTTCCACCCCCCCACACAGAGTCTTGCATGAATGTCCTTCAATTTTTTTCTCCCCACAGCAGCAGTCGGACACAGAGATCCCCCTTGACCCCCCGATCCTACATAATATGCATTCAAATCCTTTAATTGAAACGTTTGAAAGAAAAATGTAACGTTGAAATATCCATATGCCAGCTTCTTAGAACTAATCACTTTTAAAATCTTCACATGTATCTTCCACCCTCTCCCTCACAACTACAAGAAACGACTATCAAAAGAAAAAGAAACAAAAATAAATAAACAGGAGTTCTGTATTCTACAAGCAGGTGGTAAGTAAATACGCATTCCCTCTCAGTAGAGCACAGCAGAGCATTCATACAGTAGAGCACAGTAACTAGCGTTATGAAGATGGCCCGTCTTGGTGTTTGCACACAGCGTTCAGCGTCATGCTTACGTACACAGCATCATGACTCGATACGAGAAGGAACCGGGTCGGCAGCGGGGTTAGCGTGCCACACCAGGCACAGCCAGCCACTGGCAGCCCGTCACAAATGATCAATGTCATTTCACTGCGGAGATAAAGTATTCTGGGATATTGGAGTTTATTCTGAATTCCTCACTTCCGGAGCAGAGGAGACACATCTCTGTTCAGATCTGCGTTTCACACACCTTCAAGTATTCTGTGGTGCTGTAGAGATATACAAACAGTGCTACTAAAGTGAATCAATCCATTCAAATGTGTGACAGTGCAGAGACCAGGCTTCATCAGTGCTCACTGAGTGTGCATTGTGCAACGCCCCAGTCGTTAAACACATTAAAACAAAGACAGCAACACTGAGGAGGGGAGTCTCTGAAACGAACACCAAGCCAGGTGAGAAATCGTGGCTCAGAAAACGAAGTGAAACGACAGCGTGGCCAAACAGAGGCGTGCGGCGTGGCCAAACAGAGGCGCGCGGCGTGGCCAAACAGAGGCGTGCGGCGTGGCCAAACAGAGGCGCGCGGCGTGGCCAAACAGAGGCGCGCGGCGTGGTTAAAAGCCCACAGTAAACCCAAAGGAGGATGGAACGTGAATGCAAAACAAAAAATTATTACAGCCCCGTGCAGCACAGGCAGCCGGTAGGGTAGAAAAACACCTAGTTCTTGGATTTCCTGCTGAATAAAACTTGTGCAGGAGGGCGGCTATCAAAATCTAAACAAACACTGGATTATTCTTTTAAATTTCAAATACACTGAAAAACAATAGCGATAATTCACACCGCATTACAGTAAAAAGATCCACTTATAAATTCTGTTATACGAGAACAGCACGCAATACACAGACACTACAAGAGTCAAAACTCAAAGCAGGTCAGATTGATAAAGCATGGCTTGGGAGCCAGCATGTCTGTAAATCAGCTCCCCTTTCCAAATGTCCCAAATACTCCAGCACAGTCCATGATGTGAAGAATGCTGTGTAACTCAGCCCTCAGTGTGGTCCCGCCCCCTCCCCATTGTGAAGTCACACCACTGTCTTTCCCCATAGGATGCTCTGCAGCTGCGTGGGCTGGGTCAGCTGCTCTTTCCGCTCCGCCCCCTGCTCCTCCTCGTCCAATAGCTGCTGCATGTAGCAGGATGTGCCCAATAGGACGTGGCCTGTGGCCTGCATGGAGAAGAGGGTCCAGCGCAGGGCCTCCCTGAAACAAACAAACAAACAATAAATCACAAGACAAACGTCTTGGTCTCTCGGTACCTTCGATGATGAAAGAGAGATCCCACTCACGCGCTTCTATCACTGCTCCCCTCGATATTTCAAGCACAAGTTTAAGTCACTTCACAAATTCACTGTTTACGGTATTTCAGGGATGGACAGAAGACTCCCATTGCACAGCAGTGTGATCCATTCCTGGTTTTACTGTGAGTTTAAGAAGACGTTTATTCCTCTCTCTGTGTCTCTAGCTCTGATATTCACTCACATGGTTATTCCTCTCTATGTGTCTCTAGCTCTGATATTCACTCACATGGTTATTCCTCTCTCTGTGTCTCTAGCTCTGATATTCACTCACATGGTTATTCCTCTCTCTCTGTGTCTCTAGCTCTGATATTCACTCACATGGTTATTCCTCTCTCTGTGTGTCTCTAGCTCTGATATTCACTCACATGGTTATGATATTCACTCACATGGTTATTCCTCTCTCTGTGTGTCTCTAGCTCTGATATTCACTCACATGGTTATTCCTCTCTCTGTGTGTCTCTAGCTCTGATATTCACTCACATGGTTATTCCTCTCTCTGTGTGTCTCTAGCTCTGATATTCTCTCACATGGTTATTCCTCTCTCTGTGTGTCTCTAGCTCTGATATTCTCTCACATGGTTATTCCTCTCTCTGTGTGTCTCTAGCTCTGATATTCTCTCACATGGTTATTCCTCTCTCTGTGTGTCTCTAGCTCTGATATTCTCTCACATGGTTATTCCTCTCTCTGTGTGTCTCTAGCTCTGATATTCACTCACATGGTTATTCCTCTCTCTGTGTGTCTCTAGCTCTGATATTCACTCACATGGTTATTCCTCTCTCTCTGTGTCTCTAGCTCTGATATTCACTCACATGGTTATTCCTCTCTCTCTGTGTCTCTAGCTCTGATATTCACTCACATGGTTATTCCTCTCTCTGTGTGTCTCTAGCTCTGATATTCACTCACATGGTTATTCCTCTCTCTGTGTGTCTCTAGCTCTGATATTCACTCACATGGTTATTCCTCTCTCTGTGTGTCTCTAGCTCTGATATTCTCTCACATGGTTATTCCTCTCTCTGTGTGTCTCTAGCTCTGATATTCACTCACATGGTTATTCCTCTCTCTGTGTGTCTCTAGCTCTGATATTCACTCACATGGTTATTCCTCTCTCTGTGTGTCTCTAGCTCTGATATTCACTCACATGGTTATTCCTCTCTCTCTGTGTCTCTAGCTCTGATATTCACTCACATGGTTATTCCTCTCTCTGTGTGTCTCTAGCTCTGATATTCACTCACATGGTTATTCCTCTCTCTGTGTCTCTAGCTCTGATATTCACTCACATGGTTATTCCT
This sequence comes from Polyodon spathula, assembly GCF_017654505.1. Lineage (NCBI taxonomy): Eukaryota > Metazoa > Chordata > Actinopteri > Acipenseriformes > Polyodontidae > Polyodon > Polyodon spathula. The sequence goes on along the minus strand of NC_054549.1, from coordinate 38,573,040 downwards.
CTCTCTGTGTGTCTCTAGCTCTGATATTCACTCACATGGTTATTCCTCTCTCTGTGTGTCTCTAGCTCTGATATTCACTCACATGGTTATTCCTCTCTCTGTGTGTCTCTAGCTCTGATATTCACTCACATGGTTATTCCTCTCTCTCTGTGTCTCTAGCTCTGATATTCACTCACATGGTTATTCCTCTCTCTCTGTGTCTCTAGCTCTGATATTCACTCACATGGTTATTCCTCTCTCTGTGTCTCTAGCTCTGATATTCACTCACATGGTTATTCCTCTCTGTGTGTCTCTAGCTCTGATATTCACTCACATGGTTATTCCTCTCTGTGTCTCTAGCTCTGATATTCACTCACATGGTTATTCCTCTCTCTGTGTCTCTAGCTCTGATATTCACTCACATGGTTATTCCTCTCTCTCTGTGTCTCTAGCGCTGATATTCACTCACATGGTTATTCCTCTCTCTGATATTCACACTCACTTCATCATCTTCTTGGCCCCGTAGCAGCGCAGGTCATATGACACGGTGTACATGCCGTACAGGGTGGCCTTCACGTTCAGGCAGCCAATTAAATCGCGGGGGTTCGACTTGTAGAAGTCAAAGGTGATCCTGGCGACATCCTTCCTGTGGCGAGGCCTGTCCGTGAGGTGCAAGTGGTACTCTCCATTCTGAAAGACAGACAGACAGTGAGCATGTGGAGACTGTTAGGAATCTGTCACTGTGTAACGTGATGCACCTGACAGACTGACAGACAGACAGACAGACAGTGAGCATGCAGAGAATCAGAGGAAGCTGTCACTGTGTATCGTGATGCACCTGACAGACTGACAGACAGACAGACAGACAGTGAGCATGTGAGAGAGACAGACAGACAGACAGACAGTGACATGACACTCAGAGGAAGCTGTCACTGTGTATCGTGATGCACCTGACAGACTGACAGACTGACAGACAGACAGTGAGCATGTGGAGACTCAAAGGAAGCTGTCACTGTGTATCGTGATGCACCTGACAGACTGACAGACAGACAGACAGACAGTGAGCATGTGGAGACTCAAAGGAAGCTGTCACTGTGTATCGTGATGCACCTGACAGACTGACAGACAGACAGACAGACAGACAGTGAGCATGTGGAGACTCAGAGGAAGCTGTCACTGTGTATCGTGATGCACCTGACAGACTGACAGACAGACAGACAGACAGTGAGCATGTGGAGACTCAGAGGAAGCTGTCACTGTGTATCGTGATGTATCTGACAGACAGACAGACAGACAGTGAGCATGTGGAGACTCAGAGGAAGCTGTCACTGTGTATCGTGATGCACCTGACAGACTGACAGACAGACAGACAGACAGACAGTGAGCATGTGGAGACTCAAAGGAAGCTGTCACTGTGTATCGTGATGTATCTGACAGACTGACAGACAGACAGACAGACAGTGAGCATGCAGAGACTCAGAGGAAGCTGTCACTGTGTATCGTGATGCACCTGACAGACTGACAGACAGACAGACAGACAGTGAGCATGTGGAGACTCAGAGGAAGCTGTCACTGTGTATCGTGATGCACCTGTGTATCTGACTGACAGACAGACAGACAGACAGTGAGCATGTGGAGACTCAAAGGAAGCTGTCACTGTGTATCATGATGTACCTGACAGACAGACAGACAGACAGACAGACAGTGAGCATGCAGAGACTCAGAGGAAGCTGTCACTGTGTATCGTGATGATGTATCTGACACTGTGTATCCTGATGCACCTGACAGACAGACAGACAGTGAGCATGCAGAGACTCAGAGGAAGCTGTCACTGTGTATCGTGATGCACCTGACAGACTGACAGACAGACAGACAGACAGTGAGCATGTGGAGACTCAGACTGACACTGACAGACAGACAGTGCATGACAGACAGACGTCACTCTGCTACGTCTCTGAGTCTACCTTCGTGTATCGTGATGCACCTGACAGACTGACAGACAGACAGACAGACAGTGAGCATGTGGAGACTCAGAGGAACTGTGTATCGTGATGTGACAGACAGACAGACAGACAGTGACTGCAGAGACTCAGAGGAAGCTGTCACTGTGATGATGCACCTGACACTGACAGACAGACAGACAGACAGTGAGCATGTGGAGACTCAGAGGAAGCTGTCACTGTGTATCGTGATGCACCTGACAGACTGACAGACAGACAGACAGACAGTGAGCATGTGGAGAAAGGAAGCTGTCACTGTGTATCATGATGTATCTGACAGACAGACAGACAGACAGACAGCTGTCACTGTGTACAGTGTGAGCATGCAGAGACTCAGAGGAAGCTGTCACTGTGTATCGTGATGCACCTGACAGACTGACAGACAGACAGACAGACAGACAGTGAGCATGCAGAGACTCAGAGGAAGCTGTCACTGTGTATCGTGATGCACCTGACAGACTGACAGACAGACAGACAGACAGTGTGTCTCACTCGACACCTCTGAGTTGTCCCTTCGACAGTGACACATAGTACTACGTGGACTGTCTGACTGTCTGTCTGTCTGTCGTCTGTCACTCGTGTATACCTCTGAGTCTCCTTCGACAGTGACACATAGCACTACGTGGACTGTCTGACTGTCTGTCTGTCTACTGTCCTGTGTCACCTCTACACCTCTGAGACTGACAGTGACACTTCGACAGGAGTGACACATAGGACTACATCGTGATGACAGACTCCTGACAGACAGACAGACAGACAGTGAGCATGTGGAGACTCAGAGGAAGCTGTCACTGTGTATCCTGATGACACAGACAGACTGACAGACTGACAGACATGAGACAGACAGACAGACAGTGAGCATGTAGAGACTCAGAGGAAGCTGTCACTGTGTATCGTGATGCACCTGACAGACTGACAGACAGACAGACAGTGAGCATGTGGAGACTCAGAGGAAGCTGTCACTGTGTATCGTATCTGACAGACAGACAGACAGACAGACAGAGTACAGATATACCTGCCAGTCTGATGGGCTCCTTTCATAAGCTGTGTGTGTCCAGTACACCAAGTCTCTCTTATGGTATAAGAGCATCTTATGAGTATTGGACATACCAAAGTATTACACATGTTATAAAAAAAAAAAAAAAAAAAAAAAAAAAAAAGAGTACACAATACATTGTTAATGTCATGATTCATGTCTTTAAAATGTGTCTCTGTGTCCTTACCTCACTGGGGGTCCATTCCTGTCCCTTGTCCAGCGCCATGAGGACAGTGTTGTCATCCAGGGTCTGGAAGAACTCCTCTGTGTCCACCATCGTCCCGTCCTCCTCCAGGACCAGAGAGCAGACACTGGAGACATGCAGGGCATCCGGGAGCTGTGGAGGCAGGAGCAACGACATCAACCTCTCTCCTTCTCCCTCTATCCCTCTCCATCCCTCTATCCCTCTCTTTCCCTCTCTCCTTCCCCCTCTATCCCTCTCCATCTCTCCTTCCCTCTATCCCTCTTTCCCTATCTCCTTCTCCCTCTATCCCTCTCCATCCCTCTATCCCTCTCTTTCCCTCTCTCCTTCCCCCTCTATCCCTCTCCATCTCTCCTTCCCTCTATCCCTCTTTCCCTATCTCCTTCCCCCTCTATCCCTCTTTCCCTCTCTCCTTCCCCCTCTATCCCTCTTTCCCTCTCTCCTTCCCCCATCCCTCTCTTTCCCTCTCTCTTTCCCTCTCTACATCTCTCCTCCCCTCTTTCTCTCCATCTCTCCTTCCCTCTCTCTATCCCTCTCTCCATCTCTCCTCCCCTCTTTATCCCTCTCTTTCCCTCTCTCCCTCTCTCCTCACCTCCCAGAAACAAATAGCACTCACTGGAGACATGCGGAGGTCCGGGAGTTGGAGAGGTACCATATCAACCTCTCTCCATCTCTTCTTCCCTCTATCCACTCCTTCCCTCTCTAACCCTCTCTCCTTCCCTCTCTCACCTTGTTCAGAAGGTCCCTCAGCCCGTCAGCCATGATGCCCTTCTTGACACTGCGGTTGAAGTTTGCGACCCGGAAGGGTTTGGGTCGGGTGGCAGGGCCTGCGAGCAGCTGCTGGGTCATGGAGGCGCTAGCGGAGACGCACCTGGGGGGAGGGGGGGAGGAGTCAGTAAAATCCTCCTCACACGGGACACTCAGCGAGCGAGTAGAACACACGGCAGAGTACACTGATATGAACGGGAACAGTCACACTGGCTGCACTGCGAACACACTGGAGAGTGCACTGAGAGCACCTGTGAATAACCGCTAGGTCACGACAACGCGAGCGAGCCACAGCGAATCAATGAATAAACGGGTCCTCTGTGAAGAGCTTCATCAGCAAGTGCTGCTAATCAGCGGTGTCGCTCAGCTGCGCTTGATTCACCGCTCTGTTACTGGGGGTTATGGAACGGCTGACCTCCACTGAAAACTGCAGGAGAGCAGAGTCAGGTTGTTGGATGTTTTGTGTGGGTTTCATAATACAGGGACACAATGCAGGCTGCAGGTACCCTGCATAGAGACCTCTTATCTGCACAGGAATGTCAGCAAACACCAAGGTCCTCGTGGAGAGATCCACGCTGGCATGGCTGATAAGAGGGGAGGAGCATAAACACTGACATGCAGACACACTGACACACACAGACACTCGGAGGTACAGCCAGCAAGCTAAACTATAGCACCACTGAAACACTCCTCTACCGGAAAATATTCAATAAAAACAAACTCCTCCAGAACATGGAAAAAATAACAGAATAATGGCTTTCCTCTGTCTGGCTGAATTCATTTGCTGTGAAATCAGCAAAACAGACACGCTTCCCTCGTGTCAGTAAATCAACTGACGAGAGCAAATTCCTGGAAACACGTCATGAAACACAATTCGAGATTACACCCACTTCGGTCTAACAACTCCTTCTATAAGAAAAGATTGAGGGGGTGGCTTACAGACTCCTTAACGTCTTCGTTTTCGGAATTCGAGAATCGGATTTGCAAATACTAAAAAGAAACTTAAGAAGTGATGCCAACCCTTTCAGCGCGAAGTCTCCCTCATTGTATTAGAAATGCTCGAAATAAAAGCAGACACATCGGACACAGTGCACAGCGATGGAAACACTTTGTGGTGAAATGCATCAATATGTAAACGTGCTGAATGTGGTTCTTATTATCTGTACGTAATAAGAAAAGGTTTCAGAACAATCACATTTAAAAATAAATCAAACAGACAAGAAGTGACAGAAGCAGGTGTAGATGTTACTGACTTACTTGGAGAGGGACTTGGGGGAGAACAAGCTGAGAGACTTCATTGCGTAATCCATAATCAGCAACACTTCACTGCAGCCAACCTGCCTGGAAGAGAACACAACACACTCATCAGAGCCCTGAGCCACACCCTGGAACACACCACACACAGAGCCCTGAGCCACACCCTGGAACACAACACACACAGAGCCCTGAGCCACACCCTGGAACACAACACACACAGAGCCCTGAGCCACACCCTGGAACACACCACACTCACAGAGCCCTGAGCCACACCCTGGAACACAACACACACAGAGCCCTGAGCCACACCCTGGAACACACACACACACAGAGCCCTGAGCCACACCCTGGAACACAACACACACAGAGCCCTGAGCCACACCCTGGAACACAACACACACAGAGCCCTGAGCCACACCCTGGAACACAACACACACAGAGCCCTGAGCCACACCCTGGAACACACCACACACAGAGCCCTGAGCCACACCCTGGAACACACCACACTCATCAGAGCCCTGAGCCACACCCTGGAACACAACACACACAGAGCCCTGAGCCACACCCTGGAACACAACACACACAGAGCCCTGAGCCACACCCTGGAACACAACACACACATCAGAGCCCTGAGCCACACCCTGGAACACAACACACACAGAGCCCTGAGCCACACCCTGGAACACAACACACACAGAGCCCTGAGCCACACCCTGGAACACACACACACACACTGGAACACAACACACACAGAGCCCTGAGCCACACCCTGGAACACAACACACACAGAGCCCTGAGCCACACCCTGGAACACAACACACACAGAGCCCTGAGCCACACCCTGGAACACAACACACACAGAGCCCTGAGCCACACCCTGGAACACAACACACACAGAGCCCTGAGCCACACCCTGGAACACAACACACACAGAGCCCTGAGCCACACCCTGGAACACAACACACACAGAGCCCTGAGCCACACCCTGGAACACACACACACACAGAGCCCTGAGCCACACCCTGGAACACAACACACACAGAGCCCTGAGCCACACCCTGGAACACAACACACACAGAGCCCTGAGCCACACCCTGGAACACAACACACACAGAGCCCTGAGCCACACCCTGGAACACAACACACACAGAGCCCTGAGCCACACCCTGGAACACAACACACACACAGAGCCCTGAGCCACACCCTGGAACACAACACACACAGAGCCCTGAGCCACACCCTGGAACACAACACACACAGAGCCCTGAGCCACACCCTGGAACACAACACACACAGAGCCCTGAGCCACACCCTGGAACACAACACACACAGAGCCCTGAGCCACACCCAGGAACACAACACACACAGAGCCCTGAGCCACACCCTGGAACACAACACACACAGAGCCCTGAGCCACACCCTGGAACACAACACACACAGAGCCCTGAGCCACACCCTGGAACACAACACACACAGAGCCCTGAGCCACACCCTGGAACACAACACACACAGAGCCCTGAGCCACACCCTGGAACACAACACACACAGAGCCCTGAGCCACACCCTGGAACACAACACACACAGAGCCCTGAGCCACACCCTGGAACACAACACACACAGAGCCCTGAGCCACACCCAGGAACACAACACACACAGAGCCCTGAGCCACACCCTGGAACACAACACACACAGAGCCCTGAGCCACACCCTGGAACACAACACACACAGAGCCCTGAGCCACACCCTGGAACACAACACACACAGAGCCCTGAGCCACACCCTGGAACACAACACACACAGAGCCCTGAGCCACACCCTGGAACACAACACACACAGAGCCCTGAGCCACACCCTGGAACACAACACACACACAGAGCCCTGAGCCTCACCCTGGAACACAACACACTCAGAGCCCTGAGCCACACCCTGGAACACAACACACACAGAGCCCTGAGCCTCACCCTGGAACACACCACACACAGAGCCCTGAGCCACACCCTGGAACACAACACACACATCAGAGCCCTGAGCCTCACCCTGGAACACAACACACTCAGAGCACTGAGCCACAACCTGGAACACAACATCACAATACAATACTCTGTGAATTTCACTGTGCTTTTACGTCACAATTTGGAAAAAACACACACACACACACACACACACACACACCACCCACACACACACACACACACACACACACACACACACACACACACACACATACCTAGTCATCCCTCTGTCCCTCACAGTCAAACGCCATCACGAAGTTCTAGTCGATCAGAGTCACACACACACACACACACACACACACATACTGTCCGAGCTTCAATCATCATCAGCTAGTCTCAGACACACACACATACTGTCCGAGCTTCAAACATCAGCTAGTCTCAGACACACACACACACACACACACACACACTGTCCGAGCTTCAAACATCATCAGCTAGTCTCAGACACACACACACACACACTGTCCGAGCTTCAAACATCATCAGCTAGTCTCAGACACACACACACACACACACACACTGTCCGAGCTTCAAACATCATCAGCTAGTCTCAGACACACACACACACACACTGTCCGAGCTTCAAACATCATCAGCTAGTCTCAGACACACACACACACACACACACTGTCCGAGCTTCAAACATCATCAGCTAGTCTCAGACACACACACACACATACTGTCCGAGCTTCAAACATCATCAGCTAGTCTCAGACACACACACACACACACACACACACTGTCCGAGCTTCAAACATCATCAGCTAGTCTCAGACACACACACACACACACACACACACACTGTCCGAGCTTCAAACATCATCAGCTAGTCTCAGACACACACACACACATACTGTCCGAGCTTCAAACATCATCAGCTAGTCTCAGACACACACACACACACACACACACTGTCCGAGCTTCAAACATCATCAGCTAGTGTCAGACGCACACACACACACACACACACACACACTGTCCGAGCTTCAAACATCATCAGCTAGTCTCAGACACACACGCACTGTCCGAGCTTCAAACATCATCAGCTAGTCTCTCTCTCTCTCACACACAGTCTGAGCTACACACAGTGGAGACAGGATTTATGTTAATATGCACCGTTTCCCCGACTCTTCTTGTATAATAGTGTCTTCTCATTTTCTCACTAGAAGACACACTCCTACAACAAAGTATATATTAACACACCCTCAACAATCCAGCTGAACACTTTGTCAAAGAAACCACTCTGTTTCCACCTTGCTGCCAGTTCGAACATGTAATTCTGCTCATAATTTTGTACAGAACATTACAGTTTTTAAATTGAGTAAAACCAGTTTCCTCTCTAAATCTTTCCTGGTCTGCAGTAAGAAGTCTTGTCATTCCAATACTGCCCCTCAGAAAGTTCTACACAGCTTTAGACATTATTCAGTTCACACTAATTTGGCTTTGCTGTGCATTCAGTACTTACTTCTGCCTCAGTGTAACCCTGCTTGACTCTGTACTGCACTGACGCTGCTGCAGTCACGAGTGGAAAGGTTCTCAGCTCACTGCTCCTCGAATGCTGGCTGTGCCAGAGTGCTGGAGGCTGTATTCTGTCTCAGTGTAACCCTGCTCGACTCTGTACTGCACTGACGCTGCTGCAGTCACGAGTGGAAAGGTTCTCAGCTCACTGCTCCTCGAATGCTGGCTGTGCCAGAGTGCTGGAGGCTGTATTCTGTCTCAGTGTAACCCTGCTCGACTCTGTACTGCACTGACGCTGCTGCAGTCACGAGTGGAAAGGTTCTCAGCTCACTGCTCCTCGAATGCTGGCTGTGCCGGAGTGCTGGAGGCTGTATTCTGTCTCAGTGTAACCCTGCTCGACTCTGTACTGCACTGACGCTGCTGCAGTCACGAGTGGAAAGGTTCTCAGCTCACTGCTCCTCGAATGCTGGCTGTGCCGGAGTGCTGGAGGCTGTATTCTGTCTCAGTGTAACCCTGCTTGACTCTGTACTGCACTGACGCTGCTGCAGTCACGAGTGGAAAGGTTCTCAGCTCACTGCTCCTCGAATGCTGGCTGTGCCAGAGTGCTGAAGGCTGTTTTCTGTCTCAGTGTAACCCTGCTCGACTCTGTACTGCACTGACGCTGCTGCAGTCACGAGTGGAAAGGTTCTCAGCTCACTGCTCCTCGAATGCTGGCTGTGCCAGAGTGCTGAAGGCTGTTTTCTGTCTCAGCCTAGCTGCGCACTGACTTTTCACAACGACTTCACTGCAGGGTCAGAGTGTGTCTTGTTGAGTAACACCCAGCCTCTCTGTTCTGTACTCCAGATTGTGAAAGACAGGCTTAAATCAGCTGGCTCCACCCTGACCTTTACACATGCCAGTCACATGAGCCTCATATAGATCACCTTTCACCTACATCCAGAAATCAATCAATATACACATACACACTGTGCTCCCCTCTGCCTTTCCTGTGGATATACTACTCATTTACCACAGTTCACAGGATTTTAAATATGGTCAGAGTGTGTCTTGTTGAGTAACAACCAACGTACTGATCGAATATTGGACAGTGGGTTGGTTTACAATAACCAATGCATGAAGAACACTATTATATAAATTTAAAATACACACTTTCTAAAAACCATCAACTGAAGCCATGTACATATTATCATATTTCCTAATACGATACGCATTGAGAAAACTGCAATGGTATTTAAAAACAGAACAAAACGCTGCAGGCTCTCAGATTAAACACCATGGTGATCAGTGCTGGATTGACTGAAGCACTGCCGCACTCCGAACCCTATCCACGCATATCGACTGAAGCACTGCCGCACTCCGAACCCTATCCACGCATATCGACTGAAGCACTGCCGCACTCCGAACCCTATTGCATATCGACTGAAGCACTGCCGCACTCCGAACCCTATCCACCATATCGACTGAAGCACTGCCGCACTCCGAACCCTATCCACGCATATCGACTGAAGCACTGCCGCACTCCGAACCCTATCCACGCATATCGACTGAAGCACTGCCGCACTCCGAACCCTATCCACTCATATCGACTGAAGCACTGCCGCACTCCGAACCCTATCCACGCATATCGACTGAAGCACTGCCGCACTCCGAACCCTATCCACGCATATCGACTGAAGCACTGCCGCACTCCGAACCCTATCCAGCATATCGACTGAAGCACTGCCGCACTCCGAACCCTATCCACGCATATCGACTGAAGCACTGCCGCACTCCGAACCCTATCCACGCATATCGACTGAAGCACTGCCGCACCCCGAACCCTATCCACGCATATCGACTGAAGCACTGCCGCACTCCGAACCCTATCCACGCATATCGACTGAAGCACTGCCGCACTCCGAACCCTATCCACGCATATCGACTGAAGCACTGCCGCACTCCGAACCCTATCCACGCATATCGACTGAAGCACTGCCGCACTCCGAACCCTATCCACGCATATCGACTGAAGCACTGCCGCACTCCGAACCCTATCCACACATATCGACCGAAGCACTGCCGCACTCCGAACCCTATCCACACATATCGACTGAAGCACTGCCGCACTCCGAACCCTATCCACGCATATCTCAGGAGTCACAGTGCAGGCCTCTCAGCGCGCTTGCATTTCTCACACAATCTCCAGCACCACGCATTCTACGATACTCAAAAGCAGCATCTCTCGGTGCAGAAGCAGTAATTCTAGGATGGCAAGAAGACTCCTCCTATTGCACAGCAGTTTCACTCATTCCAGGTTTCAATACAAGCCCAGGTGCAGTGAACAAGCTCAGAGGTGTGCCTTATTAAACTCATAGCAAGACCAGGATTGGATTAATATGCTCTGCAATGAGAGTCTTATTTCCACCCCGTACTCAGTCACTCAACACAGCTCACAACTCTTCCACCCCACTGTTTGCACATGGTGGGCAGAGGCACAGAAGAGTTTCAGTGTCTGGGAGTCTTAAAAGCACCACTATAGTAAAGCCAAATTACAAAGACTAATGCCCTGCTAAAGAAACACTGCCAACGAAGCCAAGTTAGTGAGTGTGCAGATTCCCTGAGCGTTTCTCCCAGAGCCAGTCAAGCAGAGGTCACCAGCAAGGCATGCAGCTCCCAGTGTCCAGCAGGCACTCCCCAGCCAGCTGCAAAGTGATGAAACTGGGATTGTAAAACTCTCAGCTCGGTTCCAGCCCGTGCAGATTGGCTGCAGTGAGTGGCGTGTTTGTAACTTTGCAGGGTGTTTTAAAGAGGCAGCACCTGGCAAGAGCGTTGTTTTGGTTACAGTTTAAAAACTGCCAACAATCAACAACAAAAAACCTCTTTATTAGCAGTCAGTAATACTCAGGTAACCCTGTGCTGGTCATGAAGGAATCTCCTCGGTGTATAATGCAGTCATGCCACAGCATCAGGGTTAGAAACTCACACCAGCCCTGGGCTTCTGAACTCCCCTTGTTCAGGTATATTACTGAAATAACCAGGCAGCTCACTTCAATACTAGACTTCATTGAGGGGAGTTCTGAACCCCAGGACTGGGTGCAGCAGGGCTCGTGTGAGTTTCTAACCCTGCTGTCTGAAGCAAAGTAATGCATAAACTAAAATCTCTGAATTATTCACCCGGACTATCATGCAAAGCTTTACCAAACAATTACAGCTTGCGATGCAGTGTCCTGCAAACTGCGGCCCTGATAAAGAAATCTAAGAAATGAGTCCATTTCACCGGGAGAAATAGCTGAGGACTGTTCACACGGGCTGCTTGAAGTCAGCATTCACTTATTTATTAACCAATACCTGGCCATTCTGGAACACTGACTTTCACAGAAAGAGACTGGAATCACATCAAAGTGACCTCGTACCAATGATTAGGACCGATGCAAACAAACACAGTGAACATGATTACAACTGCTGACTGGAGCTCCGCTCAAAACTGACAGCTACGCGACAGCTTCTTCATATGTGCTTCGGTTCTTACACTTCATTATTCTTTATATTATAGACAGACAGGCAGGCAGGCAGATAGATAGACAGATAGATAGATAGACAGAGTTATGAATGACAGACTGCAGTGGTCTCGTAACTGCAGGTGAATTATTTTAAGAGTGTGATTTTATATCATCAAGATTCAACTCTTTCTGGTTCAAACAACAAATACAGCAATTATTCACAATTTGATATTAACTGTTACATCAACAACTCAAGCTGTTACATTACAGCATCATAGGGACCTCACCGGGCCCTACAGTGAGCTGAGCCATAGTTAAAATAACCTTCAACTCTTTAAATTAATAGTGAGTGGATAGTAACGATTGATAAAATTAACAGTGAGTGGATAGTAACGATTGATTAAATTAACAGTGAGTGGATAGTAACGATTGATTAAATTAATAGCGACTGGATAGTAACGATTGATAACACACACTAATCGATTCTTTAAAGCAATAGTGAGTAGATAGTAACGATTGATAACACGTCTGGAGCTGGTCGGATAACACACTCATCGATTTTTTGGAACAATCGACTCCTGTAACTGTAACCAGTTCAATGCACAGCAACAATAGCCATTAGCAGATACTGGAAGACGAGCGTTTAACACGAACAGGTCAATTACAAACCATGAACAGCTCTGCTCCCTAAAAACAAACAAGCGCCACACAGACAGACACAGACTCACACACGCCTGCGCAATGCTTTGCGGTTAGCTGCTGCTACATTGTGCAAACACTCTTATACGAGCGCCAGCACTGCATTGTCACAAACCAGAAACACTGCAATAAAGGAAGGGAAACAATAACAAACCCCAAGTGGCTGGGGCAGGAAATCCACTGGCGGCAGCGTGTGTTTGAAATGGTATTAACATGGATCCCTCCTCTTCAGTGCTGCTGTATCCAGCATGGAAAGAGCAGCACTCACTCTATCGGCTCACAGGCACGGGTGCTGTGTGCAAACAATATCCAGCACAGTGCTGTGTGCAAACAATATACAGAACAAACAGTAACGCGCACAGACTCTCCAATTCACAAATCAGACGAACCGTGCACTTGAGCGAATCGCAGCACCTCAATTCGGGTACCTGAAAGCGTTACAGTGCGTAAGAGGTTACTCGACACCTGGGAACCCTTCTGTACTCACTCGCTGTGTGTGTGTTAATATTATTAGCTGCCCGGCTGTCGTCTCCGTGGTGAGCAAGCAGACTCGGGAAGGGGCTGCTGGGACACTGCGGGGATCAACAGCTGCTGTTCATTGCTGTCAATCACATGGAAACCGGACAGAGCCTAGACCGTGGGGGGTTAAAGTTCACCGTGGAGGTCAGGGCTCCGGGGCGTTTTGTAACAGGGTAATGTCGGTGTGAAGGACAATGCGATGCTAATAGTACAGGCATGCATCAGTGGCCGGGTATACAATGTTGAATTTTCAGAGTGACTGAACCAGCAGGGAACCTAGCGACTGCAGCCGAATGGGGGTTTCTTATTACCAGAACCAAATAAATCACTCTGGGACCCCACCGCTCATAAAGGGTTCCTATAGGAAAAACATATCGGAGTGTAGTAAAGTCTAGAAAGGTGTGGTAAAGCACATTAAAAAAACAACTAACACACAAAACCACAGTAAACGAAACTATGCTAACTGATACGTTCCTGTGTATTGATTGATTGGATTATTTATACAGTCGATGTTACAGAAGAAGAAAGAGTTTTTCGCTGACTGGAAAGCAGGGTGCTGTTCCTGGGAAACTATAACATTTTTGGATGGAACTATAGTATTTTTTATTTTTATATGGGTGTCTATGAAAGAAAACTCCCCTCTCCGCGCCGCAGAGCGCTCTAGCGGTATAGGAAAGAGAACCCCCCTCTCCGCGCCGCAGAGCGCTCTAGCGGTATAGGAAAGAGAACTCCCCTCTCCGCGCTGCAGAGCGCTCTAGCGGTATAGGAAAGAGAACTCCCCTCTCCGCGCCGCAGAGCGCTCTAGCGGTATAGGAAAGAGAACTCCCCTCTCCGCGCCGCAGAGCGCTCTAGCGGTATAGGAAAGAGAACCCCCCTCTCCACGCTGCAGAGCGCTCTAGCGGTATAGGAAAGAGAACTCCCCTCTCCGCGCTGCAGAGCGCTCTAGCAGTATAGGAAAGAGAACTCCACTCTCCACGCTGCAGAGCGCTCTAGCGGTATAGGAAAGAGAACTCCCCTCTCCTACGCTGCAGAGCGCTCTAGCGGTATAGGAAAGAGAACTCCACTCTCCACGCTGCAGAGCGCTCTAGCGGTATAGGAAAGAGAACTCCACTCTCCGCGCTGCAGAGCGCTCTAGCGGTATAGGAAAGAGAACTCCCCTCTCCGCGCCGCAGAGCGCTCTAGCGGTATAGGAAAGAGAACTCCCCTCTCCGCGCCGCAGAGCGCTCTAGCGGTATAGGAAAGAGAACGCCACTCTCCGCGCCGCAGAGCGCTCTAGCGGTATAGGAAAGAGAACGCCACTCTCCGCGCCGCAGAGCGCTCTAGCGGTATAGGAAAGAGAACGCCCCTCTCCGCGCCGCAGAGCGCTCTAGCGGTATAGGAAAGAGAACTCCACTCTCCGCGCCGCAGAGCGCTCTAGCGGTATAGGAAAGAGAACCCCCCTCTCCGCGCCGCAGAGCGCTCTAGCGGTATAGGAAAGAGAACTCCACTCTCAACACATGCACCTGACAGAGATCAAACACACACACACACTGACACATGAACAAACACCTGAGACAGAGGCAAGCAGAGATCAAGAACACACACACATTTACTGTTACAACTCTAGTGTGACACAAGGCTGTTTCCGCGGGTCTGACCTGTTGAGCAGCATGGTCTTCATTCTGGGCTCCAAACTTCACCAGGGCGGTGACAGCGCTCTAGCGGGATAGAGAGAGAGAGAGAGAGAGAGAGACTGCAGAGAGAGATAGAGAGATAGAGAGAAGAGAGAGAGAGGAGAGAGAGAGTGCGAGCACACAGTGTCACGTCACACACTCACACAGGCTGGTGTGTGGCTATGCAAACCCTACCCTGCGGTATAGGAAAAGAAACAAAGCGCATTTCTGCTTCCAGACCAATATCATCTGTCCTCTAACAGCGTTAGCAGGTAGTGTAAAGAGTCTGCAACCACGCACCTCTGCTCCGTTTTCGCTTGTAAGCAGTATGGAAAGCAGACTTGTCCCACAAAATATGATCTATACAGGGACATACAGCACACACACAACACTGCACGCTTGTGTCGCACACAGTGAATTGAGGGGCTTTGTATTCTAGAACTCCTAAAAGGGTCTCCCCTCCCTGTCTCCTCGCCCTCTCTCTGTTTCCCTCTACCACACTGACCCTCGCTTCTCCTCTCATCCTGTCCCTCATTGAATACACTCCCCCTCCTCTCCCTGATGTCGCGAGATCGAGAGAGAGTATGTCAAGAGCCTGACCAGGGGATCGAAGAGATACGTCTGAGACCTGTTGTAGACGTGCTCCTGGTTACTTCAGGCCCTAATCAGAATCCCCACGGTGTCCAACCTGGTCACCACGGTAGTACGTGGTAGTGCCGGTCGGCCGTTTACCGTGTGCTGCACATGGCACAGGGTCCCAGAGCGTGTAGGGGGGGGGGGGGGGGATCATCAGTCGACGTCAGTCATCACAAACAACACAGCGTTTGGGTCCAACCCAGCCTAGTCCACTACTGGGATCAGCAGCTGAGACCACACCTGAGGGTAAGTGGAACGTTTTCGGGATGCTCACTTCTTCGCAAGAGAAACGAGTGAGAACACGACTTGGGTTTGAAAACAATGCTGCTTTTGTTTACTGTCGTGGGTGTCGTTGCGGTCCATCGACAAACCGATGTAGAGCTGCATAGACGTGGTATCTTGGCAGCGGTGACCCTCGCCCATGGACCTGCTCGATCTGGCCAATGGGATAACGGTCGAGGACAGCTCCTTGATGGTCAGGTCATCTAGATCCTGCATGACGGTCAGGTAGCAGATCCTAGTGCCTGGGTTAACCATGTCTGAATGTTGTTTCAAAATGCAGTCATTCACAATTTCCATTCAACGTCTGATACGACAGTGCCACCTAGTGGAAGCAACGGGTTGCCAACTCCGAATGCATGTACTGTATTAATCCACACATTTCACTCACCTCCTGCAGAACTGCACTCTTCTCCAGATTCACAAAGGGTTACAGCCCCCTCCTGTGGCGATCAAAGGAACAGCAGCTTCAGGAACCGGCATTTGGTTTAGTTACAACTATTAATAATAATAATAATATAATAATAATAATATAATAATAATAATAATAATAATAATAATAATAAATATATTTTTATATAGCGCCTTTCACAGTGGACCACCATCACAGAGCGCTTTGCCAGGGCAGGTTGTGAATTGTGCATTATATGCAGAGTCTCTTACAATAGGATATTGATTTAACATCTCATCCGCAGGACGGAGCACAAGGCGGTGAAGTGACTTGCTCAGGGTCACACAGTAATAGTAATACTGCTGCAGTGTTTTCCGAGTCTACCTGAGATAGCTGCCTGGGGGTTAATATTTTCTGAGTGAGTCTGAGATAGCTGCCTCGGGGTTAATATTTTCTGAGTGAGTCTGAGATAGCTGCCTGGGGGTTAATATTTTCTGAGTGAGTCTGAGATAGCTGCCTTGGGGTTAATATTTTCTGAGTGAGTCTGAGATAGCTGCCTGGGGGTTAATATTTTCTGAGTGAGTCTGAGATAGCTGCCTCGGGGTTAATATTTTCTGAGTGAGTCTGAGATAGCTGCCTGGGGGTTAATATTTTCTGAGTGAGTCTGAGATAGCTGCCTCGGGGTTAATATTTTCTGAGTGAGTCTGAGATAGCTGCCTGGGGGTTAATATTTTCTGAGTGAGTCTGAGATAGCTGCCTGGGGGTTAATATTTTCTGAGTGAGTCTGAGATAGCTGCCTCGGGGTTAATATTTTCTGAGTGAGTCTGAGATAGCTGCCTGGGGGTTAATATTTTCTGAGTGAGTCTGAGATAGCTGCCTGGGGGTTAATATTTTCTGAGTGAGTCTGAGATAGCTGCCTGGGGGTTAATATTTTCTGAGTGAGTCTGAGATAGCTGCCTGGGGGTTAATATTTTCTGAGTGAGTCTGAGATAGCTGCCTGGGGGTTAATATTTTCTGAGTGAGTCTGAGATAGCTGCCTGGGGGTTAATATTTTCTGAGTGAGTCTGAGATAGCTGCCTGGGGGTTAATATTTTCTGAGTGAGTCTGAGATAGCTGCCTGGGGGTTAATATTTTCTGAGTGAGTCTGAGATAGCTGCCTGGGGGTTAATATTTTCTGAGTGAGTCTGAGATAGCTGCCTGGGGGTTAATATTTTCTGAGTGAGTCTGAGATAGCTGCCTCGGGGTTAATATTTTCTGAGTGAGTCTGAGATAGCTGCCTGGGGGTTAATATTTTCTGAGTGAGTCTGAGATAGCTGCCTCGGGGTTAATATTTTCTGAGTGAGTCTGAGATAGCTGCCTGGGGGTTAATATTTTCTGAGTGAGTCTGAGATAGCTGCCTGGGGGTTAATATTTTCTGAGTGAGTCTGAGATAGCTGCCTGGGGGTTAATATTTTCTGAGTGAGTCTGAGATAGCTGCCTGGGGGTTAATATTTTCTGAGTGAGTCTGAGATAGCTGCCTGGGGGTTAATATTTTCTGAGTGAGTCTGAGATAGCTGCCTGGGGGTTAATATTTTCTGAGTGAGTCTGAGATAGCTGCCTGGGGGTTAATATTTTCTGAGTGAGTCTGAGATAGCTGCCTGGGGGTTAATATTTTCTGAGTGAGTCTGAGATAGCTGCCTGGGGGTTAATATTTTCTGAGTGAGTCTGAGATAGCTGCCTGGGGGTTAATATTTTCTGAGTGAGTCTGAGATAGCTGCCTGGGGGTTAATATTTTCTGAGTGAGTCTGAGATAGCTGCCTGGGGGTTAATATTTTCTGAGTGAGTCTGAGATAGCTGCCTGGGGGTTAATATTTTCTGAGTGAGTCTGAGATAGCTGCCTGGGGGTTAATATTTTCTGAGTGAGTCTGAGATAGCTGCCTGGGGGTTAATATTTTCTGAGTGAGTCTGAGATAGCTGCCTGGGGGTTAATATTTTCTGAGTGAGTCTGAGATAGCTGCCTGGGGGTTAATATTTTCTGAGTGAGTCTGAGATAGCTGCCTCGGGGTTAATATTTTCTGAGTGAGTCTGAGATAGCTGCCTGGGGGTTAATATTTTCTGAGTGAGTCTGAGATAGCTGCCTGGGGGTTAATATTTTCTGAGTGAGTCTGAGATAGCTGCCTGGGGGTTAATATTTTCTGAGTGAGTCTGAGATAGCTGCCTGGGGGTTAATATTTTCTGAGTGAGTCTGAGATAGCTGCCTGGGGGTTAATATTTTCTGAGTGAGTCTGAGATAGCTGCCTGGGGGTTAATATTTTCTGAGTGAGTCTGAGATAGCTGCCTCGGGGTTAATATTTTCTGAGTGAGTCTGAGATAGCTGCCTGGGGGTTAATATTTTCTGAGTGAGTCTGAGATAGCTGCCTCGGGGTTAATATTTTCTGAGTGAGTCTGAGATAGCTGCCTCGGGGTTAATATTTTCTGAGTGAGTCTGAGATAGCTGCCTCGGGGTTAATATTTTCTGAGTGAGTCTGAGATAGCTGCCTCGGGGTTAATATTTTCTGAGTGAGTCTGAGATAGCTGCCTGGGGGTTAATATTTTCTGAGTGAGTCTGAGATAGCTGCCTCGGGGTTAATATTTTCTGAGTGAGTCTGAGATAGCTGCCTCGGGGTTAATATTTTCTGAGTGAGTCTGAGATAGCTGCCTCGGGGTTAATATTTTCTGAGTGAGTCTGAGATAGCTGCCTGGGGGTTAATATTTTCTGAGTGAGTCTGAGATAGCTGCCTCGGGGTTAATATTTTCTGAGTGAGTCTGAGATAGCTGCCTGGGGGTTAATATTTTCTGAGTGAGTCTGAGATAGCTGCCTCGGGGTTAATATTTTCTGAGTGAGTCTGAGATAGCTGCCTCGGGGTTAATATTTTCTGAGTGAGTCTGAGATAGCTGCCTGGGGGTTATTCTAGCACTCTGTAAATGTGCACACGTGTCAGGTTTGAACAATTCCTCAGTTAACTTTTTAAAGTAAAGGCCTTTTGCCTGTCCACAGATTTGACTTCACTGATAGCCGCACACGGCTGTGTGTGAATTGTTGTGCCTCTAGTAATACAGTGCGCTACAGCTCAGCCTGCAGCGCAGAGCTGGCTGGAGTCGGTAGCAGCCAACATCCTTTTTTTTTTTTTTTTTTTTTTGCAAAACAAGAGGTAAACATTTTTGAAGTTAAATTGAATCTTAGTTCATTTGCAACGGGATCAGGGGTTCACGTCATTATTTTCAGTACCGTGAAGGGCAATGCACAGTCCGACCACACTGCTTATAAGAGACAGGCTGTTTCAGGTCATCGTGTCTCGCAGGTGTTACCCTCCTGTCTACTGAGAGTGACAGCTGGACTCCACGGGGTGCAGAGACGCAGCTACACTACCGCGCTTACCAGATTCCTCGTCTTTCTTGTCAAACTTTTTCTACACGTTGTATCTTCCCTGTGTTAATTATCTTTTTTTTTTTTTTTAATTAACATTATTAACGGCGCTCCTCTTGCACTCACTCAGCAAATTAACTGACTATATTTCTCTCTGCAGGAGCCGTCTACTTCCCGCGAGATGTCTGTGAAGGGACGCAGTTTGGGGGAGCGGCGTCGTGTGAGCTTCGCTTCCCAAATGGAGTGGGGATAAGAGGACGTGTCGCTGTCTGAGAGGCGTTACATGAAAATGTGAGTCGAAAAAAAAAGAATTTACCGAATAATATTTACTTGGAATAATATCCCCCCCGACGGCCCCGCAGCCCCCCGCCACACGGCGGGCTGCGGGGCTGCGTTCACACGGCGGGCTGCGGGGCTGCGTTCACACGGCGGGCGGGCTGCGTTCACACGGCGGGCTGCGGGGCTGCGTTCACACGGCGGGCTGCGGGGGCGTTCACACGGCGGGCTGCGGGGCTGCGTTCACACGGCGGGCTGCGGGGCTGCGTTCACACGGCGGGCTGCGGGGCTGCGTTCACACGGCGGGCTGCGGGGCTGCGTTCACACGGCGGGCAGCGTTCACACGGCGGGCTGCGGGGCTGCGTTCACACGGCGGGCTGCGGGGCTGCGTTGCGGGGCAGCGTTCACACGGCGGGCTGCGGGGCTGCGTTCACACGCGGGCTGCGTTCACACGGCGGGCTGCGTTCACACGGCGGGCTGCGGGGCTGCGTTCACACGGCGGGCTGCGGGGCAGCGTTCACACGGCGGGCTGCGGGCTGCGTTCACGGCGGGCGGCGGGGCTGCGCGGGGCTGCGTTCACACGGCGGGCTGCGGGGCTGCGTTCACACGGCGGGCTGCGGGGCTGCGTTCACACGGCGGGCTGCGGGGCTGCGTTCACACGGCGGGCTGCGGGCTGCGTTCACACGGCGGGCTGCGGGGCTGCGTTCACACGGCGGGCTGCGGGGCTGCGTTCACACGGCGGGCGGCGGGCTGCGTTCACACGGCGGGCTGCGGGGCTGCGTTCACACGGCGGGCTGCGGGGCTGCGTTCACACGGCGGGCTGCGGGGCAGCGTTCACACGGCGGGCTGCGGGGCTGCGTTCACACACGGCGGGCTGCGCTGCGGGGCTGCGTTCACACGGCGGGCTGCGTTCACACGGCGGGCTGCGGGGCTGCGTTCACACGGCGGGCTGCGGGGCTGCGCGGCGGGCTGCGTTCACACGGCGGGCTGCGGGGCAGCGTTCACACGGCGGGCTGCGTTCACACGGCGGGCTGCGGGCTGCGTTCACACGGCGGGCTGCGGGGCTGCGTTCACACGGCGGGCTGCGGGGCTGCGTTCACACGGCGGGCTGCGCGGGCTGCGTTCACACGGCGGGCTGCGTTCACACGGCGGGCTGCGGGGCTGCGTTCACACGGCGGGCTGCGTTCACACGGCGGGCTGCGGGCTGCGTTCACACGGCGGGCTGCGGGCTGCGTTCACACGGCGGGCTGCGGGGCTGCGTTCACACGGCGGGCTGCGTTCACACGGCGGGCTGCGTTCACACGGCGGGCTGCGGGGCTGCGTTCACACGGCGGGCTGCGCGGCGGGCTGCGTTCACACGGCGGGCTGCGGGGCTGCGTTCACACGGCGGGCTGCGGGGCTGCGTTCACACGGCGGGGCGTTGCGGGCTGGGCTGCGTTCACACGGCGGGCTGCGGGGCTGCGTTCACACGGCGGGCTGCGTTCACACGCGGGGCTGCGTTCACACGGCGGGCTGCGGGGCTGCGTTCACACGGCGGGCTGCGTTCACACGGCGGGCACGGATCTAAGGCTGAAGCGCCTCAGTGCGTTTTGCAGACTGGGTTGCATTGTGACCCCGAGGTGACCCGAGTCTGAACTCGGAGCCGCAGCGCGAGGTTCTGGGGGCGCTTCGCTCCCGCGCGCTCTGCCCTCGCGCCAGGCGCCCTCACTCCCGCCCCCGAGAGCGCGCTCGCCGCTCGAGCTGCCTCAGGTGAAGGTGTCAGTTTGGCGCCTTCGCCGGGATTAGAAGGTAAGAAATAAGAAATTATCACAAAATGTGCTGGAAATATATACAATAATGTCAAACTAATATACTGTAAAATAGGATGTAGTGTTTTCTATTAACAACACGTCGTTGTAATTATATTTTAAATAAAGTGATATGTTGAATTTTTTCACAGTGACTAGCCTAGCTCACTAAAAAAAAAAAACGTCACCTGTAATTACAGTGAACAGTACGAAATATATTTACCACAAAAAATAAATAAATCAGTGGATTGATATTAATGATTATACACGTATATTTTAGTATGTCTTGTTCTTTGAGCATTTTTTATATTTATTTAGGAGATGTCGGCTGCATTTGAACTGGTAAAAATGATAAATGTGTATTACTCATGTCATACCTTTTAATATCAAACGGATAGACAGGGCTGGAATTGCCTCAGTTTTTTTTTCTGAAATGCCCCACGCTGTTGCTGCGCAGTTACTGTGTGCCCTTTAATTGACCGCAGTGTTTATTCAATACAGTGAATTCGTGCTGCGCTAGCCTGCCGCATGATTGAAGAGTTTGGTAGCTTTTCTTTTTTAATTGTACTGTCTCGTACTGCGAACTGTATTGTTGTATGTTTTTATAGTTAACAATGTGTACTGTTTTGTTTAAAAGAAAATGCTCTACAATTGCCAATTTCATTTATTTAAATAAGTTCCAGTGATTGTAAAGATTATTAATCATACATTACTATAATAATAATAATAATAATAATAATAATAATACATTTGTGTAAGATGACCACTGAAACCTTTGACTCTCTAATTGAACTTTGGATGCAGCCAGTAAATCGCAGGCTCGGTTCGAGCTCCAGAAAGGAGGACCAGAACCCGACATCCTTGAGATCCCAGTGGTTTGCCCTCCTGTCGGAGGAGGAGGTGGAGCTGGACAGCGACTTGGATGATGATCCCTAATTTTGGTGAGTGCCAAACCCTTTTTGCTGGTACTCTCATGAGAACCTAGTGCAACAAGTTAGGTGAACCCCTGCTTAAAAGGTTTATTGCTGAATTATTTTAGTGTGAACCCCAAGAACATTAAGTGACCCTGTCCACAGATGTATCCAGTCAGTGTGGCTCTCAGAGACCAGAGTATCCCAACTTCAACAGCTGCCAATGTGACCCGCCATGAGCGATGGTACTGCAGGGGCCCCATTTCAGTAAGCGCTGTGACCTCTACTAATACTCACACTGGCTATTTCAATCCATCCTCTCTAAATACATAAATAAATAGATAAAAGAACAAACCTCTAACAAGCTGTTAGAAATAATCTGCGCTCTGTATTCTAATAATACTAACGATCAGTCGTGGAAGAGCGCTTTCCTCTAAGGCTGAGTGATTCACTGGCCCCTCATTCAACTTTTATTCCACTTAGAGCTGGGTTATAAATACACACACTGCACAAACATGCTCCCCTGGGTTTATCTCTTGCTTGCTTGCTTGCTTTTAAACAGGCAGCTGCATCCCTGTCCTTGGCTCTTGGTTTATTTTGTATAATAGCCTGGCACTGCCTCAGGCTCCCCTGACTGTCCTGTGTTTGCTTTTGTTTTTCGTTGTTTACCCCTCTAGTTTGTCACATTTATACATGGTGTCTTTACACCAGGGGTGGCCAAAGTTGGCCTTTCCACTCCTGGTCTTTGTTCCAACCCTGGTTTCAATTGTTTAACTGACCCAATTAAACCTCCTAAACACTCCATTTTCAGATCTGCTGTGCTGTCATTACCAGCACCTTAGTAATAATGAGCACTAGTGTAAACACTGCATTCTCAGCTCTGCAGCACCTTAATAATAGTGAGCACTAGTGTAAACACTGCATTCTCAGCTCTGCAGCACCTTAATAATAATGAGCACTAGTGTAAACACTGCATTCTCAGCTCTGCAGCACCTTAATAATAGTGAGCACTAGTGTAAACACTGCATTCTCAGCTCTGCAGCACCTTAATAATAATGAGCACTAGTGTAAACACTGCATTCTCAGCTCTGCAGCACCTTAATAATAATGAGCACTAGTGTAAACACTGCATTCTCAGCTCTGCAGCACCTTAATAATAATGAGCACTAGTGTAAACACTGCATTCTCAGCTCTGCAGCACCTTAATAATAATGAGCACTAGTGTAAACACTGCATTCTCAGCTCTGCAGCACCTTAATAATAGTGAGCACTAGTGTAAACACTGCATTCTCAGCTCTGCAGCACCTTAATAATAATGAGCACTAGTGTAAACACTGCATTCTCAGCTCTGCAGCACCTTAATAATAATGAGCACTAGTGTAAACACTGCATTCTCAGCTCTGCAGCACCTTAATAATAGTGAGCACTAGTGTAAACACTGCATTCTCAGCTCTGCAGCACCTTAATAATAGTGAGCACTAGTGTAAACACTGCATTCTCAGCTCTGCAGCACCTTAATAATAGTGAGCACTAGTGTAAACACTGCATTCTCAGCTCTGCAGCACCTTAATAATAATGAGCACTAGTGTAAACACTGCATTCTCAGCTCTGCAGCACCTTAATAATAATGAGCACTAGTGTAAACACTGCATTCTCAGCTCTGCAGCACCTTAATAATAGTGAGCACTAGTGTAAACACTGCATTCTCAGCTCTGCAGCACCTTAATAATAATGAGCACTAGTGCATCTGCATTCTCAGCTCTGCAGCACTTAATAATAATGAGCACTAATGTAAACACTGCATTCTCAGCTCTGCAGCACCTTAATAATAATGAGCACTAGTGTAAACACTGCATTCTCAGCTCTGCAGCACCTTAATAAGGGTGCATGAGCACTAGTGTAAACACTGCATTCTCAGCTCTGCAGCACCTTAATAATTTTGAGCACTAGTGTAAACACTGCATTCTCAGCTCTGCAGCACCTTAATAATACTGAGCACTGGTGTAAACACTGCATTCTCAGCTCTGCAGCACCTTAATAATAGTGAGCACTAGTGTAAACACTGCATTCTCAGCTCTGCAGCACCTTAATAATAATGAGCACTAGTGTAAACACTGCATTCTCAGCTCTGCAGCACCTTAATAATAATGAGCACTAGTGTAAACACTGCATTCTCAGCTCTGCAGCACCTTAATAATAATGAGCACTAGTGTAAACACTGCATTCTCAGCTCTGCAGCACCTTAATAATAATGAGCACTAGTGTAAACACTGCATTCTCAGCTCTGCAGCACCTTAATAATAATGAGCACTAGTGTAAACACTGCATTCTCAGCTCTGCAGCACCTTAATAATAATGAGCACTAGTGTAAACTCTGCATTCTCAGCTCTGCAGCACCTTAATAATAATGAGCACTAGTGTAAACACTGCATTCTCAGCTCTGCAGCACCTTAATAATAATGAGCACTAGTGTAAACACTGCATTCTCAGCTCTCCAGCACTGTCATTACCAGCACCTTAATAATAATGAGCCTAGCTGAGGTAGAATTCGAAAGGTCAGGCTGGTAGTTTAGCTCTTGAAGCACTTATAACTTCTACACTGGCATCTAGTGAAAGGGTCTTGCACTAAAAGATAAATAAAAAAAATGGGCCATGTGTTTCAGTTTGCATAGTATAATGAGTTTATAAGATTAGTTTACCTGAGTGGAGTTATCTTTCCTGTGTCTGCCCTGTTAAAGGGTGCATGATAATTTATATATTAAAAAAAAAAAGGTATATAATTGATGGACACTGACAAAATGTTTTTTTTTCTTCTTTTTAATCACTCGATCATTCATCCTTGACCGTGACACGCTTGAGTGACTGAGACTGAAGCAGATGCACTTAATCACCTAATTAGTGAGACAGTTGATTGGACAATGGATATGGAGTGATTTCAGTTGTTGAATTGCAAGCTTGAATAAAAGCAATAAAGAAAATCAGAAAAAAAAAAATGCCACGTCTGTCAAGAGAGCAGCGCCTTCGTGCAGTCGGCATGTTGGAGGCTGGACTAGGGCATTGTACTGTGGCTTGCCGTCTTGGGCACTCACAGCCAGCAATTTCAAACCTGGCGAGACGGTATAACCAGACGCACTCTGTCAATGACAGGCCACGAACTGCGAGACCAAGAGTCACAACACCTGCCCAAGATCGACAGATCATTTTCTTCAGGATTGCAGTTCTTAATCAGCAGAATAAAACGTTACTGCAACTGCTCTAAAACAGAATTTGTCATTATTCAGTCACATCTAGTGAATTTTATCCAAAGTGATAAGTCTCTTTTGATGCTCAAATATTAGTGATACTTTTCTTTTGATGCTCAGTATAAATTGTTTTTCTCTGTTTAAATAAAAACACAATGTTTTTTTCATCGTTGTAGATTCCAATACTTGATTTTGACGAGGATGGTAACAGGTAGGGTGAAAGTGAAATGAGTCTGAAGCCTTTATGCGTAGTGTTTACACTTTTATAAGCCACAGAGTGTGTCCTGACATTCATTTAGTTGTTGTTGTTTTAAATAATACATTTAAGCAGGGGGTGTTCACATCTAATGAGATGAGTGATTTATTTTATTCATTCATTTATTTAAAGGTTATTAAGGGGCTAGGAGTTTAAAAGTTTAACCGTTGTCTGAATTCTACATGTTGAATACAGATGCTGACTCGCAGTGCAAGGGTTTGTTTTTCACATTCAGTATTTATATTCTTTTTCCATTAACACACAGATGTTTTACACGTCATGCACCTATATACTAACTTTAAGATACGGTTGTTACTGTAGCATTCATTTGATGTTCTGGGCCCTGCACAGCCAAAGGCTGGCCCTGCATGTATATTTTGTAGGCAAAACTGCTGCTCTGATTGGTTCAATAAAATAAGCCACAGAACTTGATTGGAGGAATTAAAATTTAAGCGCTTAAAGTTTAAGCGCTTGGGAAATTCAATCTGAGAGGATACATATCGTTTTGTGATTCCAGCCAGTCTAATGCATCATCATAAAGACAAAAACACACCACTGGAGACTAGAATAAATGATGAGTTCTACTTTATTATTGCACTGTCATCTGTGTCTCCCCATCTTCCCTGCCAATCACTCCATAAGAACAGGACAATATTTACAGAATATACAGACACTGTGTGGTGTTACAGTGCCGCACACTACCCTGGCCCAACATCAAACAGCGTTATATCTTTAGACTGTATCTCTGCCTCCTTGAACCAGGGTCCTGGACACTGAGTGAAATTGGTTCTGGTCAGTACTAGCGGTATATTGATCGCCAAATCATTTCTTTACATGCTGTATTGTAAGAGAGGTGTGTATCGTTTGTATCGTGATGCAAGACCAAAAACAATATAGCTCATTATATAGTGGCCCTTGAATGAAGAATACGTGTGTTTTTATATGTGGTATGAATACATGCTCTCCCCTGTCTCATTTAATTGTTTGTCTTCTGTTGCAAATAGTTATTCTTTTTATACACCCGCCACATGTATCGTGATACATATCGTATAGCGACCTGCATATCGTGATATATATCGTTACCTTGTTACACCCTAGTCATTAAAGGGAAGGGAGAACTCGGAGTATATCCAGGACTATCTGAAGTGGAGTTGTCAGCTCCGCTTTAACATGAATCGAATCTGTATTAACAGTTACACATTGGGAAACAGAGTAGAGAGTGACAAACACGGCAACTAAATAACAGATACAGATACAGGGGGTCTGGTTTCAGCGGTCCCATTCAGTCCTTGTTAATCTCACTCCTTGTTATTTCCTGCGTCCGATGCGTGCCATCAGCTCTGCGTTGGCCGCGGCCTTGGCTCTTATGTCCTTGGCCCTGGCGAGGTCCAGCAGGATGCTGAGGATGCTGGTGGGAACGTCGAGGGAGAGGGAGAATCGAGTGCCGTTGGGGCTCCTCCGGGCCGGGTGGGAAGGGGCAGCCTGTTTTCTCTGGGGGTAGCGGTGCTCCATGGCACCCCACTCCGAGGGAAGCCCCCCGTCCAGCAGCGAGCGCAGCAGCACCCGTCCCCGGCTCTGGATTTGCACAGCCAGCAGGCCCCCCTCCTCCGGGACATTGCTGTACCCTTGTCGCTGACCTTTGCTCGCCAAAACATGGGACAGAGCCCCCGATGCCAGCAAAGCGGCCAGGAGCAGAGGGAGCCGGCCAAGATACATTGTCAGTGCACACAACCAGGGGGAGTGGCTGCAGAGAGGGAGGGAGTGTGAGAGAACTCAGGCAGCTCAGATGCAATGAACACAGTTGCATAGCAGATTCCCACATTCCAGGTTGTCTGTGCTTTACCATGCTTTCCCTGTGCTTTATCCACACCTTGCTGTGCTTTTCCAGCGGGACACTTGTATAAGGGTTTTGCGCACAGCTCAGTAAGCCCGGCAGTACTGAAGTTAAGTGGTGAGAGTGACGCTGAAACGCTGGGATGTGAAACGCCGATCTTGAGAACTGAGCGTCCGCAGTCACAGCACGCTCTGGGGCTGAGCTACAGCTGGATACGCAAGTGAATGCATGATACAAACAGATGACTGCACCAAGACACATTGCGGCTGTCTGCTTGAAGACTGCAATCACGTCTAAGCGAGCCCACCAAAGGGACTGTCATCTATACCACTCCCAGCCCCAAGCTAGACACACACAATTAGCAAAGGGGTGGATTTCGAGATTTGGAGCCGGAGGAGAAACTCTGAATCTCTGAAACAGCGATGCAGAAGGAACAGGGACTGTAATGCCATACCAGCAACAATAATAATAATAATAATAATAATACTGTTTCAATATTGTGAAAAATAGTGTAATATACAGATTCACATACATTCCAATACATTGTAGATTCTGAAGTCATTACTGTTATAAAGGTTTTTCTTAGTAAAAGCACAGCAAAGTGTAACGAAGTGAAAGCATAGTTAAGCATTGTAAAGACCAGCGAGATATAATGAAGCATATTAAAAAACATGGCAAATCAGGGTAAATTAGGGTATAGTGGATGCACTGTATAACCATGGGAAAGCTACAACATTTCTGTGCAAATTTAAAGAATCTTTTTCTAAGGGACCAATTACACTGTATCACCAGTGACAGCAAGAATATTATGCCCTGTGTCCTGTGACAGTACTATTGTAGAGGAAAAGTAATTGAGACAGTTACAGCTCCCACCTGGCTGTTTAGAAAGGAGCTGGGTTTAAACAGACTGTTAACATGTGTTTCAACAGCAAAATACTAGCACTGCGCTGCATCTTCATGGGTTTCATACTATACAGTCCCTTTTGGTAACCAGCTCAATATAATGAGTAGCTATGCGTTAAGACCACTCGGAGACTGTGTCTCTGTCAGTCCCAATGTTTAGAGCTCCCTGTAATAAAACTATCTATTGAGACCTGTTCATACCACAGATAAGGTTACTGATAGGTAATGTTAAATAATAATAACAAGTAATGTTAGTAATGAAGTATCCATTGCAATATATATGTGCACACATGCACAGTTAACAAGCACACATGCGTTGCAATACACATGTCATTATTGGTTAAATAAACAGACACAGTCACTTGCAGGTTTATTTATCGGTGCACCGCCTGCATCTGCATCTGCAGGAACAAGTTTGTGTCAACTTTCTTTCTTATTGCAGTCTTACTTACCTTGTACAGGGAGTCAAATCTTCCAGAAACTGCTGCCTGGTCACCTTCTCTTCAGTGTGCTGTTCCTTGTGTGCCCTGCGCTTTGAAGGGTCTGTCTGTGAGCTTGGAGGTGCTGAGGTCTCTCTGACTGCACTCAGAGAATGACTCTCTCTATCGCTGTCCTTTTCTCTCCCTCCCTCTCTCACTGTTATAAACCTGGAGTCCAGCCTCTCATGTTGACATCAGAACAGAGAAAAGAAAGAGATAATTAAATGAGAGGAAGGAAAGAAATTGACAGGAAAGAAAGAAAAAAAATGATGAAAAGGTAATGAGAGGGAGATGTAATAAGGAAAAATAAAAGATGTATCAAAGGAAAAAACAGATGAGCAAAGAGGGTACAGAGCCAGAAAAGCATCGTTCTCTGTCTGATGTGTGCTCTCATTGCAATCTGTAGAATTATAAGTGCAAAATAAACTTAGAACAAACAACCACAGGGATCATTCACTGTTATGATGAAATTGAAAATCTGCCATGAGTTTTCTGTACTGAGCTGATTGTGCTGTAAGGATGTTTATGGGTTTTCCACTGACATGGATATGCATGTCAAATACAAAGGTCAGCTGGGGTGTGTATACAGTGGGGTGCATGCAGGGTGAGGTCTTCTGTTGAATAACACTATGTAACACAATTTTTGTTCCTGGGTAGTAAGTATTATTTCCTAATTGCTTATGCCTCAACAGTATAGAAAATGGCTATTATTCCCCACAAACTTTGCTTTTGTGACCAGGACAGTGATATTTCAAAATATCACTATTTCCGATGGGAAAATGGGCAAATGTGTGTCTTTTCGTTCACATAATGACTTTATTGGAGTCTGTGCCCTGAAGATTTTGGACATTCTCCTACCCTGGGGGCTTGTGGGTAGTCTTGAGTTGTTTCTTATTCATTTCAGAATTGTAAATGGTTTTATGTTTCCCATCAGAAAAAACCAAATCAGACAAAAATAATGCTAACGACGATTTGCAGTAAATAGCGATGAGAGCCCTAGGTGTTTAGGACACCAAGTAAGTAACACCCCTGGATTGCTCCAGAGTAACGTTTGACACACTAGTTTTTGTTTCCATTAAAAAATTAATCTGCACCAGTATAGTGCAGCTCCAGGGCAGTGAATAAACTCCAGCCTGCTGTATCAAAGTGCTGCCCAGTTACTGCAGCTGCTTAAAAGTGCATCACAGAGGATCCTGGAGAGACAGTGCAGTGATGTATGGAGCCGAGCGCAATGTCTCATCTCTTCTCATCCAGTCTCCAAGATGAATCTATTAATTAATAAGGAGGGTCACAATGTCATTCTGAACAGGAGCATTTATAATTCATGGGAAAACAATCTGTTAAGCAACTAACTCAAATCAGTCAAGCCTCTGGAAAGCCAGGACATGTTTAAATCAGCAAGTTGTGTTTACAGGTTGAGATTTGAACAGAGCTGGATGCATAGCATTAATAGACAAGTTAATGGCTTATTATGAGTGATGTTAGCTTGTCATGTTGTTTGTGCATTTTCGCTACTTTCGAGCATTTTCTGAAATTTGTCATTACCCTTGATAATGAGCTCCAGCCTAAAAACACTCCATTTTCAGTTCTCCAGTGCTGTTATTACCCTGCACCTTAATAAGAATGAGGACTAGTCTAAACACTCCATTCTCAGCTTTCCAGTGATCAGACTTCGCTCAGGGAGGATCACAGAGGGACAAAATGTGGCAGGGAAAACTCATCTTTAGCCCTTTCATATTATTTGTGGAGTAACGCAGCTTTTTCTTTTTTTTATTGGAGAATTGAATTTGTTTTATTGCAGAAAACTAGGACCCCTAGAGATCAGGTGGCGATGTGCTCAGTGAGGATCACAGAAGGACACAATGAGAGATCAGACTGTTACGCCTTCAGAGAGGATAATAGTGGGACACAAAGAGATCAGACTGCGATGGGCTCAGAGAGGATCACAGAGCGACTGAATGAGAGCTCAGACTGCGACGTGCTCAGAGGATCACAGAGGGACACAATGAGAGATCAGACTGCGACGTGCTCAAAGGATCACAGAGGGACACAATGAGAGATCAGACTGCTACACGCTCAAAGAGGATCGCAGAGTGACTGGATGAGAGATCAGACTGCAATGCGCTCAGAGAGGATCACAGAGGGACTGAATGAGAGATCAGACTGCGATTCACTCAGAGGGACACAGTGAGAGATCAGACTGCGACACGCTCAAAGAGGATCACAGAGGGACACAATGAGAGATCAGACTGCGACGTGCTCAGAGGATCACAGAGGGACACAATGAGAGATCAGACTGCGATGTGCTCAAAAGGATCACAGAGGGACACAATGAGAGATCAGACTGCTACACGCTCAAAGAGGATCGCAGAGTGACTGGATGAGAGATCAGACTGCAATGCGCTCAGAGAGGATCACAGAGGGACAATGAGAGATCAGACTGCGATTCACTCAGAGGGACACAGTGAGAGATCAGACTGCGACACGCTCAAAGAGGATCACAGAGCGACTGAATGAGAGCTCAGACTGCAACATGCTCAGAGGATTACAGAGGGACTGAATGAGAGATCAGACTGCTACATGCTCAAAGAGGATCACAGAGTGACTGGATGAGAGATCAGACTGCAATGCGCTCAGAGAGGATCACAGAGGGACTGAATGAGAGATCAGACTGCGACGCGCGCAAAGAGGATCACAGAGGGACTGAATGAGAGCTCAGACTGCCTCGTGCTCAGAATAGATCACAGCAGGACACAATGATTGATCAGACTGCAACATGCTCAGAGAGGATCACAGAGAAACACAATGAGAGCTCTAACTGCAACTCGCTCAGAGAGGATCACAGAGGGACATGATGAGAGCTCAGACTGACGCGCTCGGAGAGGATTATACTGGGACACAATGAGAGCTGTAACTGCGACTCGCTCGGAGAGGATCACAGAGGGACAGAAAGAGATTAGACTGCAACTCGCTCAGAGAGGATGACGGAGGGACTGAATAAGAGATCAGACTGCGACTCGCTCAGTGAGGATCACAGAGGGACAGAATGAGAGATTAGACTGCAACGCGCTCAGAGATGATCAGAAAGGGACTGAATAAGAGATCATACTGCGATTCACTCAGAGGCTTAGAGAGGGACACAATGAGAGCTCAGACTGTGACACGCTCAGAGAGGATCACAGAAGGATGGAATAGGAGGTCAGATTACAGTGTGCTAGGAGAGGATCACAGAGGGACGGAATAAGAGCTCAGACTACGACGCGCTCAAAGAGGATCACAATTAACTCGGATCCTAGAAATCTGTTTGCTGCTAAATAACGTGAAAACGCAAATTTTCTATGTTTTCTGAAATTTTAGTTTTACACTTGGGGAGGGGCAACAAAACATGCAAGGCATTTTTTGTTTGTTTGATAATAACCAAATCAATACACGTATAATATATAAACATTAACACAGGCAACTTAGCTTTAAATTTAGTTAAACATACCTGTCTAATAAATTTGCTTCCGGTATTGAAGCTCAGTTAACTTCAGCATTCAGAGATCAGACTGCGACATGCTCAGAGAGGATCACAAAGGGACACAATGAGAGATCAGACTACGACGAGCTCGGAGAGGATGACAGGGACACAGAGATCAGACTGCGACATGCTCAGAGAGGATGACAGGGACACAGAGATCAGACTGCGACATGCTCAGAGAGGATCACAAAGGGACACAATGAGAGATCGGACTACGACGAGCTCAGAGAGGATCACAGAGGGACACAATTAGATCAGTTCAGTTTGCGATACGCTCAGAAAGGGTCACAGTGAGACACAATAAGAGGTCAGACTGCAACGCACTCAGAGGATCACATAAGGATTCAATGAGAGATCAGACTGCGACGAGCTCAGAGAGGGTCACAGAGGGACACTGAGATCAGACTGCGACGCATTCAGAGTGGGACACATTAAAAGATCAGACTGCGACATGCTCAGAGAGGATCACAGCGGGACACAATGAGAGATCAGACTGCGACGCATTCGGAGAGGATCAGAGTGGGACACATTAAAAGATCAGACTGCGACGAGCTCAGAGAGGATCACAGCGGGACACAATGAGAGATCAGACTGACGCATTCGGAGAGGATCAGAGTGGGACACATTAAAAGATCAGACTGCAACTTGCTCAGAGAGGATCACAGCGGGACACAATGAGAGATCAGACTGCGATGCATTCAGAGAGGATCAGAGTGGGACACATTAAAAGATCAGACTGCAACTTGCTCAGAGAGGATCACAGCGGGACACAATGAGAGATCAGCATCGTTTGACCAGTACAACAATGTTGAACCAGTTATGACTCACCCTGTCATGGAGGTGGTTGTCGGTCACACTGTATCTGGAAAAACATTTGTTTAATGTTGAGGAAGCTATCGGGAGTATCAGATTGTGAGGATGTCTCTTTGTTGAGAGAGATTTTAACATGGTTATAAGCTGTCAGGAGTATGAGATTGTCAGGATGTCTCTCTGTGCATATCCGACTGCCTGCATGTCACGCTTTATTTTACATGTATCATGAAAACACAATGAATGATTCCACATACTGCAAACCAATCACTTTAATATACTTTACCTGATACAAACACCTCGTTTACTTACCTAATGCTGTCAAGGTCTTAAATACCACTTACCTAGTTTTTCTTCCAAGTTTCATTGAAATTTTATTTCCTATTCTATACTATTCTCTACATACTGTTGTTATATGTCTGGTCATCATCTTTTTCATCATACTTGCAGCTGTGATTATTCATTCACAGCCGTGGCAGGGGTTATACAGTATGTTGCTGACCAGCTTGCCCGTACTGAGCTGTCCTCTCTTGTAAAGTGTGTGACTGGATGTCTTTGTGAGGGTTGTCGACATGCCTCTCTCCTCTCAGTCTAGTCGCTGTTCGGATTGATGCCTCCCCTCGGGGAGCAGAGGGATTGTGGATGTTGTACAGTGCTGGAGAAGTACCAGAAGGAGATTGATTCAGTTCCAGTAATTACAGGCGGCAGCACCCCCACTCACACTCTTGTTTTCAAATTGCTTTGGTGCTTTCAGGCCAGAGGGCTTGGTCATTAACAGCACAGACACCAGACAGGCAGGTGGGTTAAACAATACTGCATCCTGCTAAAGACACTTTAAATATTCATGTGCAATGTTACCACCATCTCATCACCCTGAGAGGTCTACACATACACACACTAGCATTCATACGCACACACACAAGCGCAAAAACAGACACTAGCACACAGATAAACACAGACACACCAGCACACAGATACAGACAAGCACGCATTTAAGAATATGAAAATGATGACGAAAGTTTCGCTCAAAGTCTTTCCACATGTCCCAGCGGGGTCTCTGGCGCTCATTAGCATGTTAATAACCGCCATGCGCTGACCGCTGCCCCTGTTCCGAGGGGCAGGAGGGCAAGCTGTGTGCCCCGTCATCACCGCTCATTTTAATAACGCTGTCACTTCATCCATCTGTTTGTTTATTGGATCGTCATTATAATGTATTCTTTCTGTAGTGGGTAGTACAAGCGATACCATTGGCCCTGTTCATAAAGACTGTTAAGAATTGTGTTAGAAGCATTCCCTGACATTAAACAGTGATTTGAAAGAGGATTCTAAAAAATAAATAAATAAATGTATAAACTGCAAATAAGATATAATAAATACAAATGGCCCCTTTTGGGCTTTCCCTTATTAAATTGACCACGATATTTCTGTACCGTTTTCCCCCACGCTTTCCCCATGGTTATACTATGCTTTTACCATCACCTACCCAGGTTTGCCATGTTTATTAATATGCTTTACCATCTCTCTGTGCTTTCAATGCATGCTTGTGCTTTACCATGCTTTCACTGTGCTGTATTACATGTTGCTATGCTTTTGTACTATAGGACACTTTCATAAGGGTTGACCCTTCAAGCTCGCATGTTCCTCACATTGCACTGCATAGCCAGGTACTCATATTAACAGGTAAAGCTGTGGAAACTTATCTCTCCGGGCTATAGGAGCCAGCCAGAGATGAAATACAGCTCCCCTTCAACGAGACGGAAATTGCTTTTAAACAAAGAAACATTTTAAACTCAGCGGGTCTCTGAAATGTCAAGTGCGTATTAAAGCAGCGTGGGGTTGTAAAGGCTATCTGTCTGTCTATCTATCTCTCTATCGCGGTGCAAATGGAGAGTCCGAGACACAGCTGCAATGCTGGTCTTGCTGGAAAAGGTGCTTCCATTAGATCAGTGGTATTGACAATGCTGACGGGACACGAGCGCTTCTCTATAGATAATAAATTGTGCAGATTAGCCAGTCCGGAACAAAAGACATCTGCTACAGATTTCATTATCTTTATTAAACATGACATCTGATATGATGTCTAAATAAATTGAACATAATAAAAACAAAAGGATAGAACAGGCATTCATTCAACTATTAAAATACTATTTGCGGTAAAATAAAAGTGTGTGTGTGTGTGTGTGTGTGTGTGTATATATATATATATATATATATATGTATGATGGAGTGGACTCTCTTATTAAGAATTGGAGGCTTTAGGACCATGGGGATTTGGAGAGGACACTCAATCAACAAATTGATTGGCAAGAGAACCAATGGTAAGCTAGAGTTCTTGTTACAGAGAAGCAAGGAGCTGGAAGAAAATCGAGGTGAAATGGATATTATGATTGCAATATTTAAAGGTGGTTTTGTTCACAAGTACAGTGAGGCTATAACTGAAATCCGTGCAATCGATGTTGAAGAGCTCAGAGTGCGGATGAAGATGCACAATGATACATTTCTCAAGGAGATCTGTTTAAAGTATGTGGGTTGGACCATGCATGAGAAGCAAGATGAAGTGAGACAGCTGTCTGACAGCTATTCAGGGTCTCTATTATAATAGAGTGCTTAAGGTCAAGCAGCAGCTGTTCACAAGTTGTTCCAAGGACAAAATGGTTTCAACGGCTCTGGATAAGCAGTATGGTGTGACAGTACAAGCAATACAAGAGTTAGCCCTTGTATTACAGAAAAGCCCTGTGAAGAGTGTGGAGCTAATGCTGGGGTCGGCTCACATCAGAGGCCTAGTCTTTGATCGGGGCCGGTTGAGCCTCAATAGACCCATTCATCCATCTAGAATGAGCACAAGTCAGGGACAGAGTGGACTGTGAAACGAATGGAGGTGTTGGCTAAAAAAAGCTAACAAAATGAAATAAATATACAGGCACTGTCTTGTTTAAATAAATATACAGGCACTGTCTTGTTTAAATAAATATACAGGCACTGTCTTGTTTAAATAAATATACAGGCACGGTCTTGTTTAAATACATATACAGGCACTGTCTTGTTTAAATAAATATACAGGCACGGTCTTGTTTAAATAAATATACAGGCACTGTCTTGTTTAAATAAATATACAGGCACGGTCCTGCATGTGGCAAACATCCCGCTTTGTCACTTATATATAAATTTTATTTAACTAAACAGAAAATGTTGCAAATTGCATTATGTTGTAATGACCTTAACATGGTATAGCAGTGTGCACATTTATTAGAACACTCAACTGCTTCTGGGGTTTTGATTGGTTGTGCAATGAAATCAAACCACTAACTGAAAATCTTGAAAAACTGTCAAAATAGGCAAATTAGTGATTAGTCTAATTTGATTGAGGACTTTGATAGGCCAGACATGCAATTAATTTACAATAGCAAAAGAAAAGGAACTCATAGCCACAAATGGTAAAATGCATAAGACTTTTTAGAAGTTGTTTAGTGTAACATTTTCCCATATGCGTGCCTATTGTTTCTATAGCACTGATTACTGAGTGGAAGTGTAAAGGTTTTCATGCAGGCAGGTATATAAAGGATATAAATGAGGGGAGGTGTATCCTCAGGTGTTCTAATACATGTGCACACTGCTGTGTCTCATGCTGTCTTCGTATCTGTTCTCTGACTCACTGTATTGCAGTGTGCATACTTAACAATCATGTTAGTTCTCAATATTAAACACATAAATAAACGTTCAGTGTGTTCAGAATTGGATTATTTCTTTATTTTTATTTTTTTACAATTTTTGCAATAGGAAGGACTGTGGAACAATACTTCTGTTTTTTTTAGTTTTCGTAATTACATAACGTGTACACTCCGTTTTGTCTTAATTTAAAAACAAAATGCAACTTAAAAATGACAATTAAAAAAAAAAAATAGCACCATATTTGTTTGCAGTGACAGACATGCAATGTTACAAAAAAAAAAAATATATATTTTATACATAATAAAAACAGCAGATCCCCTTCTCATCAAGAAACTTTGCAGTACGCAGCGACAGCAAGGCTCATTGCAGCCACAGTGGATCGGACAGCTGCCTACTGCAAGACAGGACTGCTAACGGGGGAAGTAGCATCCGCTTTGAAGTGTTCTTTATTTACGTGACTCTGAGCTCCCAAAATTACAATCAAGGCCAAGGAATAAGTCTGCAACCGTCTCTCATGGGGTTTAAAAAAAGCAAAACGAAAACTCTCTGTAACTCTGTATTAAAACTGAACACTTGTAACGCAACAGAGAACCCTGAATCTGTAGAAGTTCAAATGATATAGTCTTTGTGTTGGTAACAAATGAATATCCCCGGATGAGAGGAAAATTAATCTTGGCTTTTAAAACACTCCATGTTCCATTGACTGGAACTCTGTTGTAAAGGTGAGGGAAGGACAGCCTAGATGGCAAGTTTGAAAAACCAGAACTGTTTTTATTTTGTACAAGGAGCGGAACCTAGAAAAGAGTTCCTGCTTAACAACAAATACCAAGGAGCTTTGGTATTTAGGGGAATAGAGATTGTTACAGGAGTTCAGATGTTACCCTTCAGGCTAATGCAATGTGTGTGATCCTTTATAAGAGTTTACCATGCCATTTTTGCTCAGTATTTGTGCAGTTTTACCATGCTTTTCTCATGGTTATCCTATGCATTTACCTTAGTTTTACCTTGGTTTGTCGTATTTATTAATATGCTTTACTATACCTTGAGGGTCTTTACAATGCTTACCTATGCTTTACTGTGCTTTTACGATGGGAAACTTTTATAAGGGATTACTCCACCTGTATAATGTGTGACTTCAGCGTCTCAGTGCTCCAGAGAGATTTCAGCTTGGCCACCTTAAAGAAATTGAAAACAGGAATCCAAACTCCAACCACAGTGAGAGAATGAGAGTG
Organism: Polyodon spathula; assembly: GCF_017654505.1. NCBI lineage: Eukaryota > Metazoa > Chordata > Actinopteri > Acipenseriformes > Polyodontidae > Polyodon > Polyodon spathula. Next base: position 38,534,366 of record NC_054549.1, on the reverse strand, counting down.
AAGCTGGCCTGGTTCATTTTCACTCGGCTGAACACATTTGCAAATCCTGAGTGTCTTCGGAATGTCAAGTAGGGAATATTTCCTCTGGAGTGTCGGATATGGATTACGATCATCTTTGGAATGGCAAGTTGGGAATATTTTGTACCAGGATTCGGGGGAGACGGGGAGAGTTGGTCCTTCTCTGAAATGAGGGAGTGATCCCAGCCGTGGGAGGAGAGAAAGGGGAATTGCTTGTTCCTGAAGTGTTCGGGATGTAAACTTTACAGGACGGCGGTCACCTCGTAGCCTGCAGTCACTCTCACCTCCCTCCTCGCTCCGCCACGGAGTCTGAAACAAAGAGGAGGGATGAAAGAAGACACGTTATATGTTCACTGCGTCCGGCCGCCAGTCTGAATTGACTGGTCAATCCGGTCATTGAGAACGTTTCATTTAGCTGGAGTCGTACTAAATGTTTATAGGGAGATAGGGCTAGATTCTTACTCTGAATTGTCGTTATGCAACTGTTTTCAGAAAGGATAAAGAAAACCCAATTAAAACATCTAAAATGAGTAAGAGACGACTGCACACGTCATTCAAGCCCCTGAGTTAAAAGTCTTAGTTGTTTATTGATGGTTTGTTAACTTTATTGGGTGCGTTTTTCCTTTCTGAAAAATAAATTGTGCTCGTGACAAACTGGAGTAAATAGCTTTGAGAATCCAGTCATCTGAAAGCAGGAACCTCTCACAGTGCAGCAAGTCTCAAACTTACTGATTTAAGCTGCATGATTAGAAGCAGCACCCTTTCCATCATTACAAATTGAGCTGCACTGTACATGCCAATGAAGAGTTCTGCATCGGTTTGTGCTTATCCTCCAAGGCCTGTTGCTTTTAATAATTGGTGCACAGGAGCCACACAGTAATCCAGGGAACCTTAACAGCTCTGGCTCTGATTCTTTTTTTTTGGGACCAAATGTTTTTATTAAAGACAAAACATTTCAGTACAATATAATATATATATATATATATATATATATATATATATATATATATATATATATATATATATATATATATATATATATATATATATATATTGTTCCCCCCACTCCAGTACACTTTTAATATACTTCAAGTGAGTCAAACAGTAAAATAAGAAGGGAGCTCTTGTACGGGGGTCACGTTGGCTGGGCTTGTGCTCCAGGCAGGGCTGGCAGTACCGTACCTCTGGGGGTGTCCCGACACTGCAGCTCGCAGTCCTCTTTGGTGCTGAATCGGTTTCTATTCCCCTCACAGCCGCTGTAGATGAACGGGCGGCACTCTGCCACCTTGGGGCTGTAGTACCAGCGCAGTGTGTAGCGGGAGCAGGTGCCCTCATCCAGGTTCAGAAGGCAGGGGTCTGGGGGAGGAGGAGGAGGTGTGGTTGGGTTGGGTTTCTGTTATAAATTGTGAGGATACTCTCATCAAAACCATTTCAGAATGTTCCAGCACATCTTATTTTTGCCATAACTGTTCTTGTGCATGTCTGACTACCAATGGGCAAAAATAAAGACATGGATAACAGCATCTGTATGAAGATGCACTTGTCGATTTTAAACGCTGGTCAGTTAGACCCCCTGGTGCCCCGCACTGTTAGAATATGAAACTCTGGTCTGTTAGATTACAGAGGAGCAAGCATGCAGGGGGTTATTTAGTTAACCCTTTGGGTGCGGAGTGTCCTGTTACCTTTGTCGGAGGAAGCTCGTTTGCGTCGCCTTGCTTGCACTGGGTCCGTGGTGCTCGTTTCACCTGCAAAAAAACAACCGCTACGTGACCATGCGGGAGTCGCTGTGTAGAGCAGTCTGCTCACAGGGTCACTGGTATGGCTCATTTTGTGTCCTTATTATTTTCTAGTCGGACACAAATTGATAATGAGTTGAATTGGAACACCACAGAAGTAGCAGCTGACACGTTGGAATTCAGGAATTTGCAGACAATTATTTGCAGCACTCACCCTCGGTGAAGGTGACTGTGGGGTAGAATTCCTGCTCCTCCTCTTCCGGATCATCGTAGTTCTCCACGGAATAGACGTGTTCATAGTCCGGGTCGTTCGTGTTCACCACCACACGCAGTTCCCTCCCTAAAACACAGGGGGCGCCACACCATCAGAGCCCCAGTCCGCCAGCCAACCAGTTATGGGGCATCGAGACCAGAGCTAACCAGCACCCCGCGGCCAAGCATGATGGAACCTCCACACTAACACCACAGGGCTTTGTACTGGGATCCCACCCCGATGGAGCCTCCGCACTAACAGTACAGGGCTTTGTACCAAGGTCCAGCCCCGATGGATCCCCCCACACTAGCATTGCATAACATTGCTTAGTCTTTAAACAAGGTCTCAATGTGCAGGGAGTCACTGTGCTACTGACCCTGCTGAAGTGATCAGCTCTGAAGTGCTATTAGCACCACTCCTGCAATTAGAACAATCAGACCCATGCTAGATCAACTCTGAACTGCTGTCAGCACCCCTCCTGCAATCAGAACAATCAGACCCCTGCTAGATCAACTCTGAACTGCTATCAGCACCACTCCTGCAATCAGAACAATCAGACCCCTGCTAGATCAACTCTGAACTGCTATCAGCACCCCTCCTGCAATCAGAACAATCAGATCCCTGCTAGATCAACTCTGAACTGCTGAAGGTAAACTGCTCTTCCTCTGCGATTGCCTTGAGCTCGTCCATACCAGCAGACAGTCCTTGATCAGACCTACAGACTGGGAGACTGGGCTGGTAAACCCCTGCTATAAGTGTCATTGTTTTTTCTTTTGCAGTGGGTGCACCAACATAACACATGTATTTAACCATTTCATGACTTGATGGCAGGGCTATCTCTTCGGATGAAGGCTCTGAGTCGCGAGGTTCACAGTTTGTGTCAGCCCGTTTTTCCATTCAGCTTGTTTAACTCAATGGGCTGAGATGTCAATGCATTGCAGGCATGAGCACTTAGGAGGCTGACAGCTCGCATTGTTTCAGCACTGATCGTTTCAGAAACACATTTCAACAAGGTCCTTATAACAATAACATTGGATGCGGTGGGTTTACACAACCCAGGTATACTCTGAAAATGTCTAACCAGCAAGACAGAGAAGTGCTCTAGTACACACGATACAAGAGCATTGTTATTATTTTAGTCTAGTTGAGAGACATTCATTTACCTAGCCTGTAAAGCTGTGGCCCAGTGATTTTTAAAGCTGAAAACCAGTCCAGTGTTTCACAAATACTATGAAGCGATCTTTACAGTCAATTATATGAATTTCTGATCTGTAATGCACCCCAAGCCAGCCGGTTCCCTATGCTAGTCAGCATGCAGTTATTGTAATAATCGCACCACTACAGTGGGGGGTGGTTTGAGTGGTCCCCAAGCAGTCTGACAGAAAGCTGAAAGTGTGGTGAAAGTCTTTAAACTTCACGAGTTCAGATTCAGTTCATGAAATTGGTTAGAAAATTTGCTTCTATATATATCAAGACATTCACAGAGAGATGGTCAAGAAGTGGTAGCATTTAAACAAGAGCACAAAGATCTGTTTGGTGTATTCTGCGTTTGCTGCCTGTTGAGCACCACAGACTACTGGATAACTCGTTTTAACAGGCGCTGCAGCAGGAAGAACTAAAGCAAAGGACAGTGAGGATTATGCAAGTTTTGTGCCAGGCAATGCATGAAATCCTTCCTTATCCCATGTGTCATCCTGGCACAGTTCTTGCTTTAATTAAACTTGGGTTTGACACTCTTGCAAGTCTTGTGTAATCCTAGCACAGTCAATGTGTATTTATTGGCAGGGTTAGCGTTTAGACAGTGAGGAAGTTCAAGCTGAGAGCTTGCAGGGGGAGGCAGGGTGCTAGAGTGAGCCCCTCTGGAGGGAATGGGAGTTTACCACAGTACATTTCCATCGTAATTTTTGCAGTTTTCCAAGGCTTTTACAACAGTGGATTGTTGTTTTTAAATAGGATTTACCATACCTTTCTGGACTTTACAGTGCTTAGCTATACTTTACCATGCTTTCACTGTAGCGTTAGAATTTGCAGTTCCAATGCAGTAATTAACCCTCAGTCCAACATCATTCTGCAGTCACAATGTAGCGCACTTTCACTTTAATTCGTTGTTTTTTTTAACAATAACTTTTTTTTAAAACATTATCAATATTTTAGTAAAAAGATAGCAAGTTGCTCAAAAGAAGTGAATCAGTAGATTAGTAAAGGCTAAAGATGCATGTCTCAAGGTTTGCTGTGCCGGGACAGGGAGGGGCGTATTGCTTCCAGTTGCAGTTAGCAGTGTGCACCCAGCCATGCAGCCGCTTGGTTTAGGACGTACTGACTCACTCACCCTCCTCGTTCGAGCGGGTGAGCTGCAGCACCGGGATGGAGCGTGTGCGAAAGGACTGGAGGGGCGGACGAGATGGAGAGTCTGGGAGGAGGAGGAGGAGGAGGAGGAGGATAGGGGACAGGGGACAAAGGACAGAAAGGACAGAGAACACACACAAAACTCCACTCTGTTAGTGTAGACACAACACACAACAGCAACAACAACGTCCACGACAAAAAACTTACAGCGCCTGCAGACCTGGCACTCACAAACAGAGCCACAGGACGAATTAATGAGCTAAACAACAGGGGTGCAACAATACAATTCATCTCTCGATATGCAGGCAGCGATACGATGTGCATCACGATACGTGCGACGGTCCTGACGGGCTACTTGTATGATGCATAATAAGATGAAATGATCATTTAACGAAAGACTGATTTGTTAAAAGACAAAAATGAAATGGGATAAGGTAGGACATGGATCCATACCAGCTATAAAGAACCACTTGGTGATCTACAGTGAGGTGTGCTATGCTTTTGGTCTTGTGTCATATCCCTTGGTAATCTACATTGAGCTGTGCTGTGCTTGCAGTCTTGTGTCATATCACTTGGTGATATTGTCCTGTGACAGCGGCACCCCAAGCACAAGTTTGTGAATACAAGCCCTGGGCAAGGATTTCTGATTTGCGTAGTTAGTTAAGGAACAGTTTTAAATGGCATGTCTCAGCTGCGTTGAGGAGCTGTGGAAGCCTGGATCAATTCCACATGCTGCTCCGATGCACGGTTAATGACTAGAAAAGTTTACCATGAAACGTGCCTGGTAATTTTGCAAGTTTTGTCCGTGCTTTTCCAATGTTTAATATGCTCACTATACCTCTGTATTTTACACAGCTTACCTATTGTGCTTTAAGACACATTGCTAGACTAAACTTGTATCAAAAAACACTCAGACATGCCGTTTAGGAATCTAAACAAAAAATTAATTTGTAACAAACAAAAACACACAGTGTACACAAAAAGAAACAATGTTTAGTTGAAGAAAAGGGAGTCCGTTGGTGAGAATCATTACTTCTCTAGATTCCGAGTGTCGGTCCTTGAATATAATCCACATAAGCATTTATTTTTATGAGAAAACTGGGTAACTTACCTCCACAGGCTGCAAAACAAAAAAGAAGAAAATATGAAGTATGCAAAAAATTTAAAAAAAAAAAAAAATATATTCTATATATATATATATATATATATATATATATATATATATATATATATATATATATATATATATATATATAAAATGTAGTTATATATGCCTGTCTGTTAACCTGCTTGTTTGTCCGCTTGCCTATCTGACTCTCTACATGTCTATCTGTCTGTCTCTCTGCCTGCCTGTCTGTCTGTAATCCTGGCTGTCTGTCTGTGACACTCACCACAGTGCTGGCTCATCTCAGAGCGGACGTATGAGCGAATCTCACTCTCCTGGTAAAAATAAAACAAACAATTATACAGTATATTACACAAATTAGCAAGCTTGATGACCTTAATGCAGAACCATGGAGGGCATTCCGTGAGTTCTCAATGTACTGGTCTGTAATAAACCCCAAAACAAACATAAAACACCTTAACAAGAACGCGCAGGGCAGCTTTCACAGTAAACAGCATCTTCATTACACACACACAAACACACACACAGCAACAAACAGCATCTTCATTACACACACACAGAGAAACAAACAGCATATTCATTACACACACACACACAGCAACAAACATGATGCCACCGGACATGCATTTTAAACAAGGCTGCTTTCAACTGCATTATAGGAACTGTCCAAACATTCACACAGCAGAGCTGTGGAAACGAGAGCCAGTTCAGTACAACACTGAATACTGCTGTAACAGCTGAGCAGAGCTCTCATAACAAGATTAGTCTTGTGAATCTATTGCTGTTGCCAATTGTGTTATTTAAATAGTACCATGTTATCTTTAATAGGCGGTGCAGGCTCCAGCTCTGGATCAGTGACTGACCAGGGAGTCTGACTGGACCAGCTGTCTTACCATCATGCCGGGCTCCCCCTTCTCTCCCCTCAAACCGTCTGCACCGCGATCCCCCTGAAACAGAGGTGTCACAATGTGAAAACAGAAATACAGCCGTGTATGAACGACCCAACCCCCCAAACACTGCAAAAAACCACACATCACCCCAAAAACTGAACCAAAACCACACATCAACCCAAAAACTGAACCAAAACCAAACAGCTCCCCAAAAACTGAACCAAAACCATGCATTACCCCAAAAACTGAGCCAAAACCACATAGCACCCCAAAAACTGAACCAAAATCACACATCACCCCAAAAAATGAACCACAACCACGCAGCACCCCAAAAACTGAACCAAAACCTCCCAAAGCCCCCCCCCCCCCCCCAAAAAACACATTTGCGCAAGAAGCTGGTTCTTACCTGCTCTCCTCTTTCCCCCGCAATCCCTTGGAGTCCTCTGGGCCCCATCACAGAAGCTCCTGGGGGACCTCGCTCCCCCTGGAATAAACACACAAGCACTTCAAGAACATTGCTGTGTGAAGGGTGGAAAGCTCTGATCTGTATTTAAAGCGATTGCCCCAGCTGAATACATTATACAGGACAGAAAAAAATAAAGCCATCCTTCATTCAGGATAAACAAATTGAACAAAGTCCCTGTCTTACAATATACAGAATAAAGAGCACTCCTGATCATGTGTATCAGTCTACAGTGCAAGTGCTCTTCTTTTCCACTACATTGGAAGGCACTGAAAGTCTACAACATTCAACCTTCCTGATCGTGACTAATGTTTTTTTTTTTACATTATAAATAAAATTCCTAAATATGTTTTCTATTCCACAAGTTAATATAAGTGTCCTGCTGCTGCTGCCCTGAGTTTCCGTAGTCCTGTACGCTGAATTTCAGTGGAAACTCCCTATTGCAACTGATGTAAAATTAACAGGTTGTTTTACCACCTAGTCAAAAAATAGGAGTCAGTTAAAGACTGGAGTAAACGCTTTGAGAATATGGTTCTCTAGATTGTAATAAGCCCTGCTGCTGCAGGCTGGACAGTACCTTCTGCCCCTGTATTCCCTCCGGTCCTTTGGGTCCCACTGGCCCCTGGGAGCCTGTCAGCCCAGGGATCCCCTCCGTGCCTCTCGAGCCGGGGGGGCCTGGAATTCCAGGGGCGCCCTGAGAGAGGGAGGTTGGGGGAATAGGGTGAGAGGAGAGAGAGAGAGAGTAGGGGAGAGAAAGAAATAGAGGGAGGGAGAAGTCTGATTAATCCACAACATGCACCGTACGCAATGCTTTATAATTTTTCCTTCTGTTCTTTCTGTTTAATGAATGCCCAGACCACAGGCTTGCGTCTCAAAGCTGTTTACTCCAAATTGTCACAAGCGGGAAAAAAAAAAAAACACCCAGTACAATTATAAAACGAATCAGAAACAACGCAGGACTGTCACTTACCCGCTCTCCTTTTTCTCCTTGCTGTCCCTTGTGTCCCTGCTGCCCGTCAAACCCCCTGTCACCCTGCAAACATAGAACAGCATGACTTACCCTCTCAGTGAAAACATCCCTTATGAAAGATAGGAGTCTTACAACACTGAGCTGTTTCTCTTAGTGGCCAGTTTGAATGAGCTGCACTCACCTTGGGGCCGATCAGACCCTCCTTCCCAGGCGTCCCAGACTGGCCAGGGATACCGGCCTCTCCCTGAAACACAAGCACCACAAAACAACAAAGGTCACTTGCAAGGTTCATCATTATAATACACAACTTGTAATGAATCTGGTGCTAGCAGCCGATGAGTTAATAGTACTGACATCAGCATAGGCCGCGCACTCGCCTCTCTACTATAGAGCTGGATCTTTAGCTGAATGGTAAGACACTTGTTTTTTTAACCATATGGTTTGCGGTTCACATCCAGCCCTTGCCTTTCCATTCAGTTCAATGAACTGAGATGCCAATTCATTACAAATGGTACAAAAGTATACTGTAAATGTGTCTTTGCAGCAGCCGCCTGTTGTGTTCTTACCAACAGATTATCTTAGTCCTTTTTAATGATGTAAACACTGACATCACTGCATACAACAAAATTACAAGGAAATGAGGTTGGTGCAGATCCAGGGTTATAAATTCTGGGGCAACGGAATTAGATCATTGAAGCAGAAGCCAGTGTCTGAATGAGCAGCCTCCGGTCTGAAACAGATACTCATCTGTCATTCGGGTGTCACTGTAGAGCATCATTATACTCTCTCACCCTAATCCTGGAAGAGAAAACTTTTACTGCAGAACTGTGTTTTAGTCCAGCGCCTGCATTTCTGATTGTGCTGGTCCGTGAGCGCTTGGAGCGGATGCACTATGCTGTTAACACGCTACGCCAGCGCATTTGCCTGCAAGCTACTGCTTTCTGGATATGGCTCTTAAGGAGGGTCAGTGACACAATTACACAAGGGTTTATTTGCAGATTGTATTGATGTGTTTGCTTTCCAAATTCATTCATTTCAGATTCAACTCATTGTTAAAAATCCCCTGGTTAAAGACTGTCGGGCTGTGATGTGATTCGCTGTCTCTGGAGCTCCAGGCGGTCTCTCAGAATAGATCCTTGCGTGTTTAGTCTCTCGGCAGCACTGCGATAAAGACATCGGCATTGTCAAGACGCAGGCGTTGTGTAAGATGTTGTATGGGACGTGAGTGTTATATAAGAGGCGATGTGGTAGAAGACTGGTCTCCTCCTTACCAGCTCTCCCTTCCTCCCGGGAAGGCCAGGTCTGCCAGGAATACCTCCATCACCCTTCTCTCCTGTCATCCCGTCCTTCCCACACGCTCCCTTGAATCCACGATCACCCTGAAAACAAACGTCATTACTTCAGCTATCAAGTATACAATGCTGGTGAGGGTAAGAGTGTTAGTAAGTGGCAAGTGTAGTGTAGCATATCTGTCTTTAAACCCAGTCCTGAATCAGCAAGTGTGTGTGTGTGCTTGTGTGATACTCTTCTGTTATTCTGTGATTCTACTTGTGCCTGTCTGTATGTGTGAGTTTGTATGTGTCTGCAGTATGTGGGTGTGTGCGTCTGTACAGTATGTGTGTGTGTTGGAGTGTGTCTGTGCAGTATGTGTGCATGTGTGTGTGCATGTGGGAGTGTGTGTCTGTACAGTATGTGTGTATAAATCGAACCTTGGGCCCCCTCATGCCAGTGATTCCAACTTCCCCTTTCTCCCCTCTTGGTCCTGAGAACCCGTCTTTCCCTGGCAAGCCCTGAGATAACAAGAGAGGATGAGAACTGGCACAATGCAACACCACTGTAAAAAACACATTTTAAAATCTTCCTTACAGGCTCTCCTGGGACCCCCAGCGCCCCAGCTTCACCCTGCAGAGAGAAGAGACAGGCACGTCAAGGGACTGCTACAGGTATGGTTTAAGCAATGGTTTAAGCTTGAAACCACAAAAGTCAGGAAATTCCGTACAAACAAATATGGCAATGTAATTTACTTCAATGGTGCAGCTTGAAGTCACAAAAGTTAGGAAATGCTGTACAACCCATAACTCGGCTGCATCCAGACTAGGCTTTTTAGCATGGAGATTGAGGTGTGATGGGCAGTGTGGCATTCCATGATAAGGGGAGCAGTGAAAATGGCAGATGTAAGACAAATCATTTCAAAAACCTTAACAACAACACCTTTAAGAAGGAAAAGCTCCACTAAACAATGGTAAGGGGAGCATGTTACTCTGTATTGTTACACCAATCAATACACAACAGCACACAGTGCAATGTTACTCTGTATTGTTACACCAATCAATACACAACAGCACACAGTGCAATGTTACTCTGTATTGTTACACCAATCAATACACAACAGCACACAGTGCAATGTTACTCTGTATTGTTACACCAATCAATACACAACAGCACACAGTTCAGTGACTCGGGGATAGCAGTGATACATAGTGGGGTTCGGTACAGAAGTGAGGGTGGTCAAAGGGAATTCTTTGTGCTCTCACCTTCTGCCCGCTGGGCCCCCTGGCCCCCTGGAACCCTGGGGACCCCCGCTCGCCCTGCTCTCCGCTCGGACCCTGGCAGGAACACAAGACAACAACACAGAACACGGGTCAGTGCCACAGGAAACGGATTGGATCATTAAAACTAACTTACCGGCAAAATAACATAGTAAAAAGCATAGCAAAGTTTTACAAAACACAGTGAAAGCATGGCAAAGGAAAGCTAAGCTTTATAAAGCACAGATGTTTGTTAAAGTATTAGAAAAATATGGGAAAACAGTGGTAAACTAAGTTAAAGGCATAGTATAACCATGGGAAAATAAGAATAACTAAACAGTGTAGCTAATTTTAATGTTAGATCCAGTAATTTCCATCTGATAAAACAGGAATTTCAGATGGCCCTGTCACATCAATATCAGGGTCTGCTATGTATATCAAATATTAACCGTTTATGGACTGAATGGAGTCTAGTAAACTGGATCTACAGCAATGACCGCTTAACCAGGCTGGAAACGTTTAAGAGCATCTGTATTCTAGGTAGGACTCCCCAAGAGCTGAGCAGCTAATCTGGGGTCATGGTTATCCCAGTCATGCTCCTCCCAGTATAGGTTGCCCTCCTTACCTGCTGGCCTGACAGCCCTTCCTCTCCCTTCAGCCCCTTCTCTCCCTGCATCCCTTTGGGGCCGCGATCGCCCTGTGGAGCAAAACACATGGGATAGTCAGGCAGAGGGTAGCGAAGCTACGTCCTGGTTGAGTCCCACCATGACCCAGCATTTTATCTTTGCGAAAGCGGAGTCCAGTAATAGCATGGAGTAACATGTAATGAAAACCATGACAGAGTGTTGTGTTAAAAGGCAAAGTCCTTTTGCACAGCAGGTGTCAAGGCACTGGGGTCACACTCGTTTTGAAACCATTCCCAGACTGCCATTGGATTTCACTCACCGTTTCTCCCTTGTTCCCCTGGATTCCTGGTGGCCCGGTGACTGTCACTGTATCACCCTGTTTCCAGGATCAAAAGAAAAAGAGGCTTAATCAGTTTCTCCTGGCCTGACCCCTGCAGTTCTCAACTTCAAGACCTGTCTAGCGCACCTGCCTTATTTATTGGCACTGAAAAGTGAGTGAGAAGAAAACATACGACTCTAAAACTTAGCACAGGTAAAAAGTCAAATATTAAGTCTAATTCCAAGGGGTTCATTGACATCGTAATCCAGGAGAGCGAGCTTGCTGTACAAATGAATCCGTGATGTGTTTCAGAAATGTCACCCCGTGCAGTTTGGGGTGCAGTTCCGTCTGCTCAGACTGCGGAATGCAATACAATAAAAGACATCCTACACACGGCAAATTAACTTATTACAAATCACACACATGAAGACTGTACTCAGGAATAGCTTTAAAATGAAAAATATTGTTTGTAAAATGCAGCTTTTATTTGGATCAGTACCTTGTCTCCTTTTTCACCCATTGGCCCGGTCTCGCCCTGAAACAACAGGAAGCAGAGCTGTGAGGTTCTGTGGGTCTAGTGTCAGGTTAGTGGTTGTTTCAGGAGAGGAAACCTCTCTGGGTGAGCGATGATCAGAGCAAGCTCACCATCGAAATCCACAAGTGTTCTGCAACTGCACACTATAAAACACTCTACAGCACTGCATTTAGAAATACTAACAGAAACATAATCAATTCATTGACAGATCATTGACGAGACATCGTTTTCAATGTATGCACTTTCGTCTTACATAAAATTGGAAATCTATTCAAATATTTACTCGAGAGAAACATAAATGTTAAATTGCTTAACGAATCATGATGAGCGTAAAAATGGACATCTCTGCTGGACTTGTTCCAAATCTAATCTTAATGAAGTCCTGTATAATGAATCCAATGAAGAGATGAAACTCCAGCTCACCTTGTCTCCTCTCTCCCCTCGACTTCCAGATGCTCCCTGTAAGAGAACTTTATTTTTATTATTGATATTAAAATGCCCCTTTGCTCTGTTTTGTACTGCTGAGTATATCATTTTATATCTAATAGTTATATTTTTATTTGGCTAAACAATGCAGGGGCTCCAAAGCGTATTTATTTTTCATATTTCCGTGGCCGGCTTACAGCAGTGTGGCTCCCCCAAGCTTTGATTTCAGAGCTCCCCACAGCAAACACAAAAACAAATGGTTCTTCATTGGTAACTGAAATATAACAAATTCATGAGGAAAGACGTACACATCCCAGGACTATTGTCGCTGTGTGTTTGTCTCCAGTCATTCATTCATTATTTTTGCTACACACACTTAGAACCCTTGTGTATCCTCTATAATTAATGAAAAAAGATACAACAAGAGAAACATGGTATTTACTGCTTGTCCCCTTTCTCCGTCCTTCCCAGGTCGTCCGTCCTCTCCCTGGAAACAAGGAAGCAAGCGGAGGGTGAGAAATGAGGACAGTCTTTGTGGTCGAGACTGAATCTGTGTCGAGCAGTGGGGTTAGGTAAGCATAAGAGTAAGTAATTGAACTGATACCCATTTACTGAACCTCGGTTACATGTTAATAAACAGTAAATGGACCTGCAATGGTAGGGAACAGGAACCAAATGAAAATGACACAGTTACTGTATTTTTCCAAAATAACTACATTTGAATGGCTGTTTTTTATGTCTCAGATATATGTTAGTAGTTGCTTATCAAAACAGGTATTTCTGCCTCTCTAAATGAAGTGTTCCCACACTGCTGTGATAGGAAGGGATCTGTGTGTGGGGCTGCAGCAGTGCAGTGGTACTCACCCTGGGCCCCTGGTCACCCCTCTCTCCTCTCGGGCCTGACTGGCCGACACCAATGTCCCCCTGGGAATGGAACAACAAGAAGACTTACTGTAGGGCTCTATTTTAATGATCTAAACAGTGTCGGGCTGAAATACTGCCGCTCTTCAACGCCTCAGGGCTGCTTGTATAACCCCACTAGGATCACTACTTACAATACGAATGCAGTGGAACGAAGACCTCAAAAAATCAGATTTATACATTTCAGAGCGTCAGTTTTAAGACCTTATCTGGAAGACAAGAACGCTACTGTACAGGTAGTATTGGACCCCCAGACTAATAGACTGGTCCCTACAAGCAGTATTAGACTCTCAGACTGACAGACTGGTCTCTACAAGCAGTATTGGACCCCCAGACTCTCAGACAGACAGACTGGTCTCTACAGGCAGTATTGGACTCTCAGACTGAGACCGGTCCCTACTGGCAGTATTGGACCTACAGTTTCTCAGGGAGAGCTCTCACCTTGTCTCCTTTGCTGCCAGCTAGACCCTGGGGACCCTGAAATAAAACACAAAATAAAATACAATGCAGGACATGCATTTTTCTCTAGGGTCTGTCCAATGTATCGTTTAAACAAACTTAAGAAATTATCAAACAACTTTGCTCTGGCAAATCAAGATTTATTTGGAGCCCTGTATGATAAATTATGAAAGAGGCTGTCTGCCTTTCATCATTTTATTAGATTTTTTAAATAACACGAGTAAGAAAGTGTTGATGAGCAGACTGTCCGTCTCTCAGCTCAGGCGCCCTCCTGATTGCTCTGCGTTTTGATACTCACCGCTGCCCCCGGGGGTCCGGGTGGTCCCGGCGCTCCTGAGGTGCCATCTCGTCCAGGGAACCCCTGTAAACCCTTCCCAGGAAACAGAAAAAGGGGGTTCAGTGACGGCAAACCAAGGAGACAGCGCACCAGACAAGAACTGCACTGTGTATTCAGTTGGCATCTCAGCCTATTCAACTTAATTGGAAGGTTAAGGCTGGACGCAAACCCCAAACCATACAGTTCAAAGAGGAACGTCTTACCATTCAAATAAAGCACAAGCAGCAGTGGTGTGTGTTGTGTGGTGTGCAGTCTGCAGTATGTGGTTTGTGGTGTGCAGTGTGAGGTGTGTGTAGAGCGGTGTGCAGTTTGTGGTGTGCAGTGTGTGTAGTGTGGTGTGTGGTATGCAGTTTGTGGTGTGTGGTATGCAGTGTGCAGAGTGCAGTTGATAACAGCTGTCTGGCAGTCTTGGTGCTGAGTGTTGTACTTACCCTCTCTCCCACCAGCCCTGGAACTCCTGGCTGCCCGTTGTCACCCCTCTGACCTGGCAGACCGGGGGTCCCAGCGAGGCCCTGGGGTCCCGGGGGTCCAGCAGGGCCTGGCAAACCAAGATCACCCTGCCAAATGACACACAGTGTGAGGAGCTGTCATTACAGCATAGACAGACAAGTGAATCTAGCACATTGAAGTGCGAATACAGTGGGCTAAATTCTCAAAGCTATTCACTCCAAATCGTCATTAGCACATTTATTTTTCAGAAAGGAGAAACCAACCCAATAAAGTTACCAAACCTGAAATAAACAGCTTATACTTTAAGTTAATTTTTTAACTTAGGAACGTGCAATAAGCATTCTTAAGTTGTTTCTTATTTGTTTAAGAATTGTAAAGTTGTTTTTTTTTTTTTTTCTCATTCGCTAATGACGATTGAAATAGCATTGAGAATCCAACTCCGTATCATTGCTATTCATTGCAGACCAGTCTTACCTTGAGCCCCTGGGGTCCAGGTTGACCAGCTGGACCAGGCAGCCCCTCTCCTGCCACCCCCTGAAATAAGACACACAGACCCCTGTTACACAGCAGCACACACACACGCGCACACAAAAGCTCACAGTGTTTATGAGGACATTGACTCCCATACAGTGTAGATCTCCTATTCTATTCTATTTGTGTGGGGGGGGGGGGGGGGGGGAGGGGCTGGGGGGGGGGGGGGGGGGGGGGGGTGTCAATGCAATAATGAATAATACATACTCCTACATGACGGTAGGTTTTGGTTTTCTTTCCTAATACTTTGCAAGATAATTAAAACACATATTTACAGTAATGGGCCCAAGAAAGTCACCATGCTGTAGAACGGGACTGGATTTTAATCGAAACCTCTTTTTACGTCAAAGAGTGCATTCAAATGGGTAAATAAAAACACAGACAGTAATGCAGCTTTGAACAGTGTCTCAGTAGGCTGCAGCACACAGTTGTGCTGCTGGGCCTGATGGTTGCACTGCAGAAGGTACTCACTTTGTCACCTTTGGGTCCAGCCTGTCCTTTGGCACCCTGTCAAACAGAAAGACACCGGTGAGAGGCAAGACAACTATATCAACATGCAGGGTATCCAACTCACACTTGACCGGGTTTCTAAGGGTAACAGCATCCAGCTCACCCTTGATAGGTAACAGGATGCATCTCATTTGACATGGTTTCTAAAGGTAAAATGATCCAGCTACAACGTTGACAGGGTCTCTAAAGGTAACAGGACCCAGCTCACACTTGACAGGGTTTCTAAAGGTAACAGGATCCAACTCACTTGACACAGTTTGTAAAGGTAACAGGGTCCAGCTCATAAAGGGTTTCTAAATTAACAGGATGCAGCTCATTTGACTTGGTTTCTAAAGGTAAAATGATCCAGCTAACACTTGACAGGGTCTCTAAAGTTAACAGGATCCAGCTCACATTTGACAGGGTTTCTAAAGGTAACAGGATCCAGCTCACTCTTGACATGGTCTTCTAAGGTAAAATGATCCAGCTAACACTTGAAGGGGTCTCTAAAGGTAACAGGATCCAGCCTACACTTGACAGGGTTTCTAGACTAACAAGATCCAGCTCACTTGACAAGGTTTCTAAAATGTAACAGGATCCAGCTCACACTTAACAGGGTTTCTAAAGGTAACAGGGTCCAGCTCATACTTAACATGGTTTCTAAAGGTGACATAATCCAGCTCACACTTGACAGGGTCTCTAAAGGTAACAGGATCCAACTCACGCTAGATAGTGGTTTCTAAAGGTAACAGAATCCAGCTCACACTTGACAGGGTCTCTAAAGGTAACAGGATCCAGCTCACAAAGGGTTTCTAAACTAACAGGATGCAGCTCACTTGACATGGTTTCTAAAGGTAACATGATCCAACTTACACTTAACAGGGTTTCTAGACACAGGATCCAGCTCACACTTGACAGGATCCAGCTCACACTTGACAGGGTCTCTAAAGGTAACAGGATCCAACTCACACTTGATAGGGTTTCTAAAGGTAACAGGATCCAGCTCACACTTGACAGGGTCTCTAAAGGTAACAGGATCCAGCTCACAAAGGGTTTCTAAACTAACAGGATACAGCTCACTTGACATGGTTTCTAAAGGTAACATGATCCTGCTCACAGTTGACAGGGTCTCTAAACTAACAGGATCCAGCTCACTTGACAGGGTTTCTAAAGGTAACAGGATCCAGCTCACTTGACATGGTTTCTAAAGGTAACATGATCCTGCTCACACTTGACAGGGTTTCTAAAGGTAACAGGATCCAGCTCACAAAGGGTTTCTAAACTAACAGGATACAGCTCACTTGACATGGTTTCTAAAGGTAACATGATCCTGCTCACACTTGACAGGGTTTCTAAAGGTAACAGGATCCAGCTCACATGACAGGGTTTCTAAATGTAACAGGATCCAGCTCACAAAGGGTTTCTAAACTAACAGGATACAGCTCACTTGACATGGTTTCTAAAGGTAACACGATCCAGCTCA
This sequence comes from Polyodon spathula, assembly GCF_017654505.1. NCBI lineage: Eukaryota > Metazoa > Chordata > Actinopteri > Acipenseriformes > Polyodontidae > Polyodon > Polyodon spathula. The sequence continues at coordinate 38,517,460 of NC_054549.1, read as the reverse complement.
CACTTGACAGGGTCTCTAAAGGTAACAGGATCCAGCTCACAAAGGGTTTCTAAACTAACAGGATACAGCTCACTTGACATGGTTTCTAAAGATGACACAATCCAGCTCACACTTGACAGGGTCTCTAAAGGTAACAGGATCCAGCTCACACTTGACAGGGTCTCTAAAGGTAACAGGATCCAGCTCACATTTGATAGGATCCAGCTCACACTTGACAGGGTCTCTAATGGTAAAAGGATCCAACTCACACTTGATAGGGTTTCTGAAGGTAACAGGATCCAGCTCCCTCTTGACAGGGTCTCTAAAGGTAACGGGATCCAGCTCACAAAGGGTTTCTAAACTAACAGGATCAGCTCACTTGACATGATTTCTAAAGGTGACACAATCCAGCTCACACTTGACAGGGTCTCTAAAGGTAACAGGATCCAGCTCACAAAGGGTTTCTAAACTAACAGGATCAGCTCACTTGACATGATTTCTAAAGGTAACATGATCCAACTTACACTTAACAGGGTTTCTAGACACAGGATCCAGCTCACACTTGACAGGGTCTCTAAAGGTAACAGGATCCAGCTCACAAAGGGTTTCTAAACTAACAGGATACAGCTCACTTGACATGGTTTCTAAAGGTAACAGGATCCAACTCAGACTTGACAGGGTCTCTAAAGGTAACAGGATCCAGCTCACAAAGGGTTTCTAAACTAACAGGATACAGCTCACTTGACATGGTCTCTAAATGTAACAGGATAAAGCTCACACTTGACAGGGTCTCTAAAAGTTCAGGATTATTTTCAAAACTCCTGCTCACCTACAATGCCCTTCATCACACAGGTCCCAAGTACCTCCTCAACCTGCTGACTCGCTATGCCCCTGCTACGCAAGCTGAGGTCCTCTTTGGAACTCTCCAGCTTTGATGTGTGATTCTCCCACTGTTGCTCACTTTAAATCAACTCTCAAGATCCACCTGTTCTCTCTTGCTCTCCGTGCTCTTTAAGCCTGGTATCTGCTATTAGCTGCTGTGTTGCTGCTACTATTTAATGTATTATGAACTTTCCACTGTATTTAATGTATTATTTAATGTATTATGAACTTTCCACTGTATTTAATGTATTAATGTATTATGAACTTTCCACTGTATTTAATGTATTATTTAATGTATTATGAACTTTCCACTGTATTTAATGTATTAATGTATTATGAACTTTCCACTGTATTTAATGTATTATTTAATGTATTATGCACTTTCCACTGTATTTAATGTATTATTTAATGTATTATGCACTTTCCACTGTATTTAATGTATTAATGTATTATGAACTTTCCACTGTATTTAATGTATTAATGTATTATGAACTTTCCACTGTATTTAATGTATTATGCACTTTCAACTGTATTTAAAGTATTATGGATTTTCTTGTTGTGCATCTTATAAAGCGCTTTGTACTGGTGGTCCACTATGAAAGGTGCTATATAATATAACGATTGATTGATATGTATTTTTTGTATACAACTAAGTCGCCCTGGGTAAGGGCGTCTGCTAAGAAACTAATAAATAATAATAATAATAATAATAATAATAGTAACAGGGTCCATCTCACACTTGACAGGGTCTCTACAGGTAACCTGCTCACACTTGACAGGGTCTCTACAGGTAACCTGCTCACACTTGACAGGGTCTCTAAAGGTAACCTGCTCACACTTGACAGGGTCTCTACAGGTAACCTGCTCACACTTGACAGGGTCTCTAAAGGTAACCTGCTCACACTTGACAGGGTCTCTACAGGTAACCTGCTCACACTTGACAGGGTCTCTAAAGGTAACCTGCTCACACTTGGCCCCAGTGTTCCCCACACTTCATGCACTGTGCAATGGGAAACACACACCTGATCCTCCGGGACACAGTCCAACAGCACACCCAGGAATAGGAGCCCTGCTGAAACACACAGCACATCACCACAGATACCACAGCCTGAATAAAACTCACATCCTCGCCAGGCACTCCTGCCTCTCCCAGCTCGCCCTGAAAGAGTGAGAGAGAGAGAATCAGCACACACACAGCAGCAATGCAACTGCGAGTTTTATTGATAGGCGCCAACAGTTCATTCGGAACAGCCAACATGGAACAACCTTACTCTTAAAAGTACTTACAATGATGCGCATTACCTGAATTAATAATCTGCAAATTAAAATAGCTTTATAAACATCATCACTGCCATTATTAGTATTATTATTGCTATACCTTGTCTCCTCTGAAGCCAGGAAGCCCCCTCTCTCCTCTTTCACCCTGAAAACACAGAATACCATGAGCCTGATCAACTACAGATGTTTATCAAAGTCATCAATTAAATTAGACAATCACTAATTTGACAGTTTTTCAAGATTTTCAGTCAAAGTGGTTTGAGTTCATATGCACAACAAATCAAAACAGAAGCAGTGGGGTGTTCTTATAAATTTGCACACTGATGTATATTTGCAGCGCCATGAGTGCCCTGAGTCCAGTCGTTGTCAGTTACTGTTTGGACTGTGCCACATTGCTGAGCTGTCCGTGGTGCTGAACGCTGTTCCCTGCTGGTTCAGTTCAATAAAGAGCTTGTTTTTCCTGTAAATTGGCCTCTTGCTCGCTACAATGTTCATTCATTCATTCATTAAAAAAAAGCCTTTGCATGGTCTTCAAATAGCGGCCATGCTGCACTATCATGATGAACTACACCCCCCGCCCCGCTCGATCGCCCTTCTCACCGGGTCTCCTTGCAGGCCTCTCAGTCCCATCACCCCGCCCGTCGTCTCGCCAGGCGCTCCCTGCAGGACACAACAAGCACAAGCAGGCGTCACTGAACCTGTGCTGCCACAGAGAACGGCTGAGAGTTTACTGCACTGAGATTTCTTTACTCTTCTCTCTTACCTTCTCTCCTCTCGCCCCTGGCACGCCGATTCCAGTCTGAGAGAAGTAAAAAAGACAAGATAAACATCAATCCCGATTCTGACAATACCTTCAGAAATAACTCTTGCTGTAGTATAACCATAGGAATCAAAGCATGGTAAAGCATAGGTATGCACTGTAATGCCCACAGAGGTATGGTGAAGCGTGTTAAAAAACATCAAACTATGGTAAATGCAAAGCAAAACTGAAACATGACCGTGAAATTTGACTGCAGTAAACTTTTACTAGGGACATACTAAGTAAAGAAATAAACTTTTAAATACATGTCATTGTAATTGTTCTTCATGCTCAGCTGATTTATTCACCTGTGTGTTTAGGGGTAGGATTATGTTAAATCAAGAAAGTGGATTTTGTTTAGAAATAAGTATTTATTTACCATCAATAGATACCCGAGGACTATCGAAAGAAATCTGTCATTTGGTTAATGCCAAATTTACAAGTTATAATTGTATGCAGGTGTTACACCTAGACAGTGAGTTTCAAGAGCCCAGATATGAGGGACTCTGCTGGGCTCTGTGTTTGGGCGTGGTCCTTGGCTTCAACATGACATACCTCTCCTGGTAGGCCACGGTCCCCCTGCTGCCCCTTGTGCCCCACAGGCCCCTGCGGCCCTGCGACACCCTGCCAGAGAGAGACGTCAAGAGAGCAGAGATTACAACAGACAAGACACACACTGAGACACGGTCTGGACAGACAGACAGGTGCAGACCCAGAGCTCAGAGGGGACTCTTGGAAGCTGTGCTGCGTGGACAAGCTCTTCCTTACCATTTTCCCCGGCAGCCCCGCCTCCCCATCTTTACCGGGAGTACCATCTCTCCCTGGAACGCCAGGCTTCCCAGACTCTCCCTGTGGAGCACAGGCAGGATAGAAACACGCTGGATGAGATACTGCAGGCAAGGAGTATGATTGTGATAGTGCACTTCTGGATCTCGTGAGGAAGCGGGACATTTCTTTGAGGGTTAAAACAAAAATGCTTGCCTTCAGTTTGTCCTTTTGTGTTGCCTTGGTTTTATAGCTGAAAGAGCAGCTTGCTAAGGGTATGGAACATTAGTTACTGTCCAGAGTTATTGAACGGTAACCCAGTGCATTGCAGCGTCAGTAGCAGCACAGCTGTGGCGTTTGCAGTCACGGTGCAGTCTAACGGAATTCAAAAAGTATCTCAACTCACCAGCTGTCCGGGCAACCCTGGCGGACCTTGGGGGCCCTAAACATTAAAGAAGAAAACCAATGACACTCTTCCAGAGACACATCTTGCTCTCGATCCTCAGAGCTATTTACAATTGTCATTAACATATTTCTTATTCAAAAATCGTGCCTGTAAAGTTACCCAACAAGAAATAAACATTTCTTGGTGTTTTTGCAAGCAGTCTTAAATTGCATTGTCTTCATTTTAGAATTGGTGTTGTTTTTCAACTTCAGAAGAAAAAATAACACAAATAATGTTTTTGGCATATTAGTCATATGACAGGTGCAAACGCGGTTCAGTATCAAACACATGCAAGAATGACGATTCAGTATCACCTACCACAGCTCCTGGAGGACCAGGAGGTCCTGGCAATCCCATGTTGCCTTGGGGTCCCGACTGTCCCTGGAATGGGAGAAGCAGACATTATTATGGATCGGAGCTAGCCTCTCTCAGCAGCAGGAGGGTGAGGGCTGGTCAGGACGTGTTCTTCTTGGATTGTGATCTGCTCAGATCTCTCTAGAAAGCAAACACCTGCCTATTTGCAAGAAGAAGCTTACCTGTACACCAACCCCAGGTTCTCCTTGATTTCCCTGTGAAAAAACAAAAGAAATCAGAGTCATGTTCAACACAAAAACAGCAGCAAAACAAAGCAATGCCAGCGGAGCAAACCCTGTCTCAGTATAAAACAAAGCAATGCAGGGGAGCAAACCCTGTCTCAGTATAAAACAAAGCAATGCCAGCGAAGCAAACCCTGTCTCAGTATAAAACAAAGCACTAACCTTCAGACCGGGGGGGCCCTGGGGGCCAACAAGACCTATTGGACCCTGCAGAGAGGAAAGAAGACAAGATGACATTAGGAAACTAAACCTGTAGAGCTACAGGACAGCGAGCGTCTGAGTGAGGGACGCAAGCACGACTGAACCAAGGCTAAAAGCGGAGGTCTTGTGTTCCTATAACCTACTCACAGACACGTGCAGTCCTATAACTGTTGAAGTATAGACTGTGATACTGTCAATACAAATTTAAAAAACTAAACCCAGCTGCTTTCTACTCATGACCTTTATTTATCCCTCATCTAGTCCACTGTGATTTTCATTGAAAGCAGGGAAGGCTGATGAGCAGAACACCATTCGGTGGCACACTGTGATGTCATCGACTTGACTCTGCAGTTGAATGGAACTCAGAGGTACAGTCATTAAAAGCAGATCAGCTGGTCAGCCGTACCGACACTGAGATGAAACTCAATATGGGACAGCTGATCTCATGAATGGAGTTTCTTTGTGACGTGTCATGGCGTACAGCAGGCAAACCAATAATAATAATAATAAATAATATTCAATAATATTAACAAAGACTCACCGGGGGGCCGCGAGTCCCGGGTTCACCTTGGTTTCCCTTAACAAACAAACACACCCTGAGTTACATCACAACATGAACACTGTGCCTGAAACTGTATTAATGTGCAGGAGAGCTGAGAATGCAGTGTTTACACTAGTGCTCATTATTATTAAGGTGCAGGAGAGCTGAGAATGCAGTGTTTACACTAGTGCTCACTATTATTAAGGTGCAGGAGAGCTGAGAATGCAGTGTGCTCATTATTATTAAGGTGCTGCAGAGCTGAGAATGCAGTGTTTAGTGCTCATTATTATTAAGGTGCTGCAGAGCTGAGAATGCAGTGTTTACACTAGTGCTCACTATTATTAAGGTGCTGCAGAGCTGAGAATGCAGTGTTTACACTAGTGCTCACTATTATTAAGGTGCTGCAGAGCTGAGAATGCAGTGTTTACACTAGTGCTCATTATTATTAAGGTGCTGGAGAGCTGAGAATGCAGTGTTTACACTAGTGCTCATTATTATTAAGGTGCTGCAGAGCTGAGAATGCAGTGTTTACACTAGTGCTCATTATTATTAAGGTGCTGCAGAGCTGAGAATGCAGTGTTTACACTAGTGCTCATTATTATTAAGGTGCTGCAGAGCTGAGAATGCAGTGTTTACACTAGTGCTCATTATTATTAAGGTGCTGCAGAGCTGAGAATGCAGTGTTTACACTAGTGCTCATTATTATTAAGGTGCTGCAGAGCTGAGAATGCAGTGTTTACACTAGTGCTCATTATTATTAAGGTGCTGCAGAGCTGAGAATGCAGTGTTTACACTAGTGCTCACTATTATTAAGGTGCTGCAGAGCTGAGAATGCAGTGTTTACACTAGTGCTCACTATTATTAAGGTGCTGCAGAGCTGAGAATGCAGTGTTTACACTAGTGCTCATTATTATTAAGGTGCTGCAGAGCTGAGAATGCAGTGTTTACACTAGTGCTCACTATTATTAAGGTGCTGGAGAGCTGAGAATGCAGTGTTTACACTAGTGCTCATTATTATTAAGGTGCTGCAGAGCTGAGAATGCAGTGTTTACACTAGTGCTCACTATTATTAAGGTGCTGCAGAGCTGAGAATGCAGTGTTTACACTAGTGCTCATTATTATTAAGGTGCTGCAGAGCTGAGAATGCAGTGTTTACACTAGTGCTCATTATTATTAAGGTGCTGCAGAGCTGAGAATGCAGTGTTTACACTAGTGCTCATTATTATTAAGGTGCTGCAGAGCTGAGAATGCAGTGTTTACACTAGTGCTCACTATTATTAAGGTGCTGGTAATGATTGGGCAATGGTATGACACTGGGCTGGTATTTTCAGTTTTGTTGAAAATGTCTCTATACTGTTTGGAGGACAGGCAGTATGGAAACCACTGATATTTAAGAGGTTAACTTGAAACAGATTTTTACATTTAAAAAAAAAAGATAATTATTGTAACACAGTGGAAAATAGGGCCCATCAATAGAAATGAAACAAAGGGAATTCAAAGCTGTTGCTGACCACGTGTTATTGCAGATTCAGGGTTTCTATTTCTGCACAAGTGAAAGGGGAGTGGAGTTGTTCAGTATTATAAACGAATGTCGTTGCTTTCTCAATGCTTTGTACCACAGGCATGTTCATCACACAGGCTCTAAATCACATGTACATTTATATATATGGGTTTTTTTTTTTTTTTTTTTAACAAACAGAATCAAAAGGTTTCAGAACCAAACTTACAGAACAAAACACTGAATGTGCAATAAATACAAAACACATGACTGGCGTGTGCATTGCATGTTCCATGCAGTAGCTTGCTAAGTGCTTGACGAAGCACCCTAATGCCATTCACCCTGTGTAGAGATCCTCCATCAGCCTGGCTGGGTTTGGTCTCTATGCACATTAAACCCACAAGCAGCAGGGTACATTTGGGGCGCCAGAGCCTCAAGGAGATGAAATAACATCTGCTCAAGATCTTTTCACAGGGGTCTTCTTAAAGCGATTACCAGTCAGCCTTACAACCCAATGAAATGTTTAACAGGTCAGTCAGTAGAGTGAAACCTGCCAGCAATTACTGCTCAAGGTGTAACATTGTGGTCCAGAGTTCTTGATATAAACCTGAGCCATAAACCTGAGTACCGGACTGCTGTACATGTGACAGGGGTCCCTGCAGACTGACAGGCTGCTCTGTATTAGAGGATTCACTGCACAGTACAGAACAATAT